>NC_064857.1:18468753-18671253 GCF_024139225.1 Suncus etruscus | reverse complement strand
AATTGATTAGTGTGACATCACAATGGACAATATGATTCACACCAATATGAGGTCACATTTCACATAACTGACCTCACAGTAGACATTATGAGGAGGGCCATGATGATGTCATAATTCATGACTGTGAATTCACAATTGACAGTATGAGGCACACCACTGACATCATAGTTAATGGTCATTATTCAAGTTACTGACCTCACAATAGATATTATGATGTCTCATAATGACACAATGTCTTCAATTGTGACACAATGTCACAATAACTTCAAATTCATGGCTCTCACTTCACAATGAACATTATGATGCACACCACTAGGGGGTTATAAGTCATGTTTGTGATGTCAAAATGGACATTATGATTTACATCACCATGTGGTCTTAAATAGCTGTTGTAAAACTGCAGTGTACTTTATGATGTGTTATAATTATGATATCATAATTTATTATTGTGAAGTCATAATGTACACTTTGAATTGCACCTCTATGAGGTCATAAATTATGGTTGTGATATCACTGAATTCTTTAAGATGAACCATGATACTGAGGATATTATGATACTATATTGTGACTGTAACATCACAATGGACCTAGAAAGAGCCACCACTATGCCATCATCATTTATTATTTTGACATCACAATGGAAAATATGATTCACACCACAATGAGGTCATAATTCATGATTCTGACTTTACAATGGACATTATGATGTGTTCCACTATGAGGTCATAGGTCACAATTGTGACATCACAATAAGCATTAATGTGCCCTATACTATGAGATCATAATTCACCATTATTACAATACAATGAACATTGGGATGCACACTGCTATGAGGTCATTGTGTTTGTGACATCATAATGGATATTTGAATGCATCCACCTATGATGTCATGACTCATGGTTGTTATGTCATGGAGTCCTTATTGATGTACCACCATTATGAGGTCATATTTCTAGATTGTGATGTCACTATGGAAATTATGATGCATACCATTCTGAGGTAATAATTTAAGTTTGCATCATCACAATACACATTCTGAGATGGGCCACTATGTTGTCATAATTCATGATTGTGACTTCACAATGGTCATTATAATTCGTTGCACTCTGAGGTCATAATTAAGCATTGTGACTTCACAATGAACCTTATGATGCACACCACTATGAGGACATAATTAATGATTGTGGCATCACAATGAACATTTTAATACATATATCTATGGTTGTTCATAACTAACTCATGACTATGACATCACAGAATCCTTTATGATATGCCACCACTATAACATCATATTTCATGATTGTGACTTCAAAATGTCCATTATGATGCATACTACTATGTGGTCATAATTCATGATTTTGATGTCATTCTGTACTTTATGCTGCAACACCACTATGAAGTCATCATTCATGACTTCATGAGCGACATTATGATGCAACCACTTTAGTAATAATTCATCTTTGTGGACTAAATCTATCCTATCAGGTCATATTTAACTATTGTGATGTCATAATGCATATTATTATGCTCTACACTATGACATGATCATTCAGTATCATGAAATTAGTAATTTGGGATATGCCATCACTTGAGGTCATAAGTCATGATTGTGGCTTCAAAATGGACATTTTGATGAGGTCATCATGAGGTCATAATTCATGGCAGTGATGTCACAAAGAACATTATGATGCGCGGCCAACATAAGGTTATTTTTCATGGTTGTAAATCACAGTTGTCGTTATGATGTGCGACACTCTAAGTCACAAATTATGGTTGTAATATGGCAATTCACATTATGATGAGATCCACTATTACAGCCACAATTACTTCACAATTCAAAGTTGTGATATCACAGTGATGTGTGATGTATGAAGTACCACCACTATAAGATCATAATTCATGATTATGCTGGCACAATGGGCATTTATGCACTATCATTGTGAGGTCAGAAATCATGTTTGTGGTGTCACAATAGATAATATGATGCACCCAATTTTGAGGTCACAATTCAAGTTTGTGATGATACAATAGACATTATGAGAAAGACTACTATGATATCCTAACTCATGATTGTGTCTTCAAAATGGACATTATGATTCATACCACAATGAAGTCATAAGTCATGGTTGTGGCTTCACAATGGATATTATGATGCATACCGCTAGGGGTCATAATCCTTGGCTATGATGTCATAATAGACATTTTGATGCACCACTATTATTTGTTTATAATTCATTGTTGGGACACCTCTGTTCCTATATGATGTGCACCCTTGTGAGTTCATAATTCATGGTTGTGCCTTCACAACAGATATTATGATCCATACCACTATGAGGTCATAATTCACGGGTATGGCATCACAGTGGACATTAAAGTTGTGCTGCACTATGAGGTCATAATTCAGTTTTGTGACATCATATTTGACATTACGATGAACACCACTATGAGTTCTTAATTTGTGGTTGTGATGTCACATTCTCCATTATGATGAGAACCATTCAGAGGCCATAATTTATTAAGTCCACTGGTTCAAATACCTGAACACTGGAAGGACAAATGTTTGGAAGCAAATGTTGACCCATGAAATAAACCACAGAGTGTAAAGGTACAAGAATGGGATCAGGAACACCAGCACTCAAACTAGAAATCCAACCACTCAAGCTTTCTGCTCCTAAGAAGAAATGCAGCTCAGTGGATAAAGACAGAAGAATAAGCACAGTGGGCTGTCTGCAGTAAGTTCGACTGGGCTGATTTATATAGACCCTTCAAATTTATACCAGAGCAGTACCATAAGCATCAAGGTGACTGATGCGGCATTGGTGACATCATCTTCTTCCCAGGAAAAAGAAATGGTTATATATAAGAAGAAAGGGCTAGATATAATATAAGTGAACATTATGTGTAATATGGACAAACATTAAACATATAGATAGCCACCACACACAAATTCATAGAAAAATTGATTCAGGTAAACTAGGTCAAAATGCTTCAAAACATTAAGCTGGCATGTCAGGTAAAAAAGTTAGTTCCTTGGAATAATCGATATTGATGAAGGAGAACTTTGCTGAAAAAAGACTTTATGGTTGAGAACATGTAATGAACATTCTTAAAACAATCATAATATTTAGGACTAGACTACTAAGCGAGGTGGTGAAGAGCACTATAAGAATGGCATTCAGATTCTTTATCCAAGGATCTCTGTGGAACGGACATCAGAAGATATAAGCAGGTAAAATCAAATGGAAAATGAATGATGTAAAATATTTGTTAGACATCACAATGAGCACTGTATTAGGAGACTAACAGAAAAATCATTGTAATTTGAAACCAGGGTATCCAAACTATATCTCTATGGATTACTGCTAACAGAAGCATTAAAGAGTATTATAAACATAATCGAATAAAAATTAAAATACTGACATTCTAACAATGAACACTATAGTGGGTGTCTACATCCTACAGCTGTTTTTCTGTTGGTAAAAATGTTAGAATATTATTATAAACATCAATAAGTAGCATTAAATTAAATTAAACATCTGCTAATTTAAACAGCTAGATTCATAGCAAGTTTCTTTGAAATATAGAAAAGAAAAAGGCTACTAAATTTACAGACAAGGTAGCTATTTCTGAAATTGCTTGATCATCAAATTTAAACCAACATTTTCTTATCATATTTTTACAACAGGCCTTTACATAAATAGGCCATTTACAATGACCCCAGGTTGCAATTGGAATGAGGCAGGATTGGAAAGTCATAAAGTTTGCTCCTTTGCTTCAATTTTCTTTTCTCTTACAGCTCCCAGTAATGTTGCCACCAGTCCTACTTACTCTTTGTTTATTAAAGGTTTTTTCATTTATTATTACAAGTAAAACAAACTCAATGTCTTGGAGTCAACTTTTTATTACTATTAACAAAAGCTGCTTGTACTACATTAAGTGAAAAATATTTTTCTTGAACTCTAGAACAGAATATACTTTTCATTTTATGATGTTTTGCACCAGAAAAGCTAGAGTTTCATATTATGCATCTGTTCCATACTAATCTTTTTTTTTCTTTTTTTGGTGAACCAGTTTCATCTGGTTTTCTTCATCTCCTGCCCTACCGATATGAGAAAATAAAGAGGCTTAGCACCCCCTGGAATTACATATTTTATACTCCACAACATAGAGACAACAAACATTTTTTAACTCTCTACTATTTTTTAATTGGATTGCCAAGAGACACATAGTTAAATCTTGATAGTGATTGACTTTCACTAGAAAAACAATATTCCATCACATGTACCTTCAGCAGTAAACACTTATGTACACCAACATTCACAGTTTCCCACCACCACCATCACCCTCCTCCCACCTTCCTAGAGCAGAATTTTCTTCTCTCTTTGTCTTTTTTAAATTTTAGACAATGTGGTTTGTACCATTATTTCTGAAGGGGTAAGATTCATATCCCTTTACCTCCCTTCATAATACAATTCTTGTAAAGTGATGATTTCATAATGGTCCCATATTTTCTTCCTACTCTTTTTGGAAGACTTTCTACTATGGATCAGTCGTCTCTATTGTTTTGGAGTATTAGTACCATACTATTTTTATATCCCACAAATGATGATAATTATGATGATGATGGGGTGGTCTTGGAATGACATTCAAATATAGAGTGCATACACTTACTTAACTGAATAAAAGAAAGTGTTAATAAATCACCTGATTAAAACTAATATACAAAAGTGAAAATATACTAGTGATCACAAGCATATTCTAATGATAAGTGACCACTTATTACAAGAGAGATGCAAATCAAAAATACAGTAATACATCATACTTTACACTTGTGAAAACTGCCTATAATAAAATAGTCAGAAACAAGAACTGGCAGGAATATGCAGAATAGAATGCTATTAGTGTAACCTGTAGGCTGAACTGGCTTCTATGGAAATCAATATGGTGATTTATCAAAATAACTGGAAATATGATATAATACCATATGATCCAATAAATCCACTCTTGGCATTTAAGTCTAGAACATTATGACATTAATTTTAAAAAGATAAATGTGCACCTACATCTATTCATCTGTACTTCCAATAGCTAAGATCTGAATACACCTTAAGTGTTTAATAATAGATGTGTAGAAATATTTAGTATGCACACATCATATACATACATAGATTACTATAAGAATAAATGAAAGCTTGCATTTGTCTATTATATTTGTAAAAAAAATGGGACCCTCATTTACTGCTAGTGGAAGTGTAGACAGCTCCAACCCTTATAAAACATCTTAGAAAGCTAGGAATTGAATAGCCTTATGGCTCAGCCTTCCACTTCTTGAAGTCTACACCAAGGGTTAAAAAACTATTCAGGGGCCGGGCGGTGGCGCTGGAGGTAAGGTGCCTGCCTTGCTTGCGGTAGCCTAGGACGGACCGCGGTTCGATCCCCCGGCGTCCCATATGGTCCCCCAAGCCAGGAGCAACTTCTGAGCACATAGCCAGGAGTAGCCCCTGAGCGTCACAGGGTGTGGCCCAAAAACAAAACAAAACAACCACCAAAAAAAACTATTCAATCAAGACATTTGCACTATTATGTTCATTGCAGCACTATTCACAGTAGCCCAAATTTGGAAACAAACCACATGATAAAGAACCGAGGAGAACAACTTAACACCAATTTCGAGTATATGTGTTTATCAAAAAGTGTTCATCATAGTTGATTATCTAGGAAATATACCTCAAAATGTTGATAACACATTATATGAAAAAGGATAGAATTTGATAACAAAAAGAAACAACTACCATACGGTTCAATAATTTTACTACTTGGAATCTATCCTCAGATAGAATCTCTCCTCAGCCCTGATTTGAAAAATAACAAGTTCATTACAGATGTATTTCTAAGTAGCAAAGATCTATATACATCTCAAATGCCCAAAGCAGATGTGTGAATAAAAGAAAATTGTAATGTATATGTACAATGAATCCTACTCCACTCTAAGAAAAGATGAAATATTTCATTTTTTCTATATCACCACACTTTATAAAAAGGAAAAAGACATTTTGTTGAAAACTTCAATTAACAGAGCTATTGCAAATGGGGCCCTTTAGAGACTAATTTAGACTCGATTGCGAGATTGTCACTCTAGCAGGGCAGAATCTCACAACTGCCAAATGGAACCCATGAAAGGAGGCCCCCTCCTCTAGGGCAAGGCTCCCCACTCCTGCTGGGGCAGAGGGAAATGAGCACCTGTTAGGGCAAACACATGGCATGTCACAATAAAGCCCACCTCCTGTGATTTCCCCGGTCACATAGGATCAGGTCCACAGACCTGATATGCTGCACATGCATCGACTAGTGAAAACCTTCCCTTCTCTTTGTTCAAGTTTCCCTCACAGGTAAATCCTGTTAGCAGCGTAGCTGTTTAAATACTCCTTCTCCATTGATAATAAAGAGTGGGTCTCACTGCAGTTGCTCCTCAAAGTCTTGTCCTCTGCTTACCACCTGGCTCTAAGCGAACCTGATCAGACGTCACCAACATCATCCTTTATAAGCTATATTATTAAGAGATAATCACTATAATTAAATATTTGTGTGCTTCTCAGATTCATCTGTTGAAATTCTGGTGCTAGATGTGTTAATTTTAGGAAGTGGATCCTTTTGTAGGTAGTTGGTCTAAGGACAAAAACTTCATGAAAGAACTTTATTCTTATGATGATTACAGAAAACTCCACTTTTTTTCCATTTTTTTTCTTTTTGCGAAGATACAAAAAGAAGCTGTTATTCTAGGACTTAAATGAGAGCACTCACTATATCTTGACAATCTGATCTTACAGCTTTCAGAACTTTGAGAAAACTCTTCAAGTATTTATGAATAAACTAATTGGCATTTCACACATGGGGCATGCGGTCCAAAGTGAGAATAAGTTTCAAAGTAGGAAAAAATAAAACTTTTCTCATCATATGTGTGATTTTTAGAAGTCTCATTGACCCATTGGTTTCTGACTAATGATGTAAATAGAAAAAGAAATGGCTCAGTGGAAACTATAAAAGTCTCAATGAGAATGAAGATAATGAGGAAAGTTTCAGGGGCATTAAAAATGTGAAGAAATATCGACTGATGATTTTAAATAAATGCTTACTTTTAGTTCTTGGGAATAGTTATAGGAAAAAAATTCACATAAAATAGTGCCCCTGCGCAAATATTTGCTCCTTCCAACCATCAGTACCCCAGATTTACCCTTCTTAACTTCAGTAACACATAGTTCTAATCTCTGACCTAAGACATACAGTATATCTAACAAATCCCAGAACTATTTCGAAGGACACAAAGTGAACACATATATCTTTTGAATATTTTATGGGTATTTTCTTCAACTGATGTAACTCTATATATTCTTCTACCATGATGTTTCTATTCACTTTTCATCTTGTCTTTTCTTTGTAAGCTGTTCAGTAAGGATTGTTGTTGGAACTGTCCCTCAGTTTGATGCCTATGATTGAACTATGTCATGGAAATTTCTGGTCTTGTTCCTATTGCCTCCAGATGCACCAATAACGCCCCATGGCATTGATCCTTGTTTGCATAGACACATTAAAATGGGAAAACACCATACATACAGATAAGTTCTTATCTAATAAATCTCAGTACAATGTACCTTACACCCTGAACATTGATATAATGACCTGGCACAGGCCTCAGAAGAATGGGCATCCTCCATTCACGCCGGAACCAGGCAAGCTATCTACGAAACATCCAAGGTCTTTTATAGCAACAGCTGGAAGCAGTTCTCTACCAGGAAAGACACTACCAAGGGTCTGACATCGACCTCTTAAAAAGAGAGTTCCATTTACACTGAGAAGACTTGACAGCAACAATGACCTGCTCTACAGGACCTGGTTCTCTCTAGTGCCCCTTAAGTGTGAGGTGAAACGAGAGGATGCTCTGCACCACCCTGACTGCAATATGGGAGCTGCAGACTCCAGGATCTTTAATACAGAAGCATGATACCAACAACAAAGACTATGTGAGGAATGGAGGTGTATTGCTACTACAGACGATGACTTGAATTGGACAAACTAATTTGCCTGGAGCCTAGAGTCAGTCCTGTGCCAGGAAACTTCAGGGGTAGGGTCTCCTTGTATTTAGACCATAATTTGTCTTTCCATGTCCCTTATGTTTTGGTGGGCCTATGCAAACAAATGCCACTTTAAGACCATTTTTTACTATGTTCCCTTGACTCCAATCCTTAAGAAAAACAAGCCACTAAAACTTTTTTTTTTTTTTGTGGTTTTTGGGTCACACCTGGCAGTGCTCAGGGGTTACTCCTGGCTCCATGCTCAGAAATTGCTCCTGGCAGGCACAGGGGACCATATGGGACGCCGGGATTCGAACCGATGACCTTCTGCATGAAAGGCAAACACCTTACCTCCATGCTATCTCTCCGGCCCCTCCACTAAAACTTTTGAGGTTAACTTAAACTAGTTAGTATGTGCATGGAACTAGAGAAATGTACTTTGCCCTCAATGTTTAAGGAGTTACATAAGTCTAATGTCTTTAGATTATATTGTGTGCTGCTAAGAAATAGTATGTACTACTACTGGGGATTTGAGGGACAAAGTAATTGTATTGTACATGGGTTCAGTTTTGTTTTTCTTAATGTTCTTTGGCTGAAAGTTCAAGGCTGGGATATCATCGATGGGACTACCGAGAATTCTGTTTATGGGTGATTGGGCTTCCACTGTAACTTTACCCTGTCCTCTTTCTTTGCATCTTTGTTGTCATAATTAAAATAAAAAAAATTTAAAAAACAAACAAACAAAAAGAACAAATAACTGTAGTAGAATGCCTGTCTCGAATACAGGCAGGGATTGGGAGGGGGGAATGTTACACTGGTGAAGGGGGGTGATCTATTTGTGACTGTAACCCAACTATAACCATGTGGCTTAAATAAAATATTAATTAAAAAAAGTAAAAAAAATAGTCAAAGTACAAAAGAAATCCTTTTTTGGACAAAGAAAGTCTTTTATTATTAAGTAACATTTATCTATTCTTTATTAATACTTAAATATATCTATCCTATTTCAAATTTTCAAAAAATGTATATATGTTTACATATCTTACTATCACAAGCCCATTTCTACCACCAGGAATTCTTTGTCTTGCCATTAATTCACTTAAGTACTTTCCTATCTGCTCTTTCCTGCTCCTCTATCTCAAGTAATTTCTTAAAGCTATTTCACTCAGTAAACTCTGTTTTTCATTTCTTGGACATATGTCTAGTCCCCTGCTTTATATCTATAGATTCCAAATGAATGAGACCAAAGTATTTTCTTTTCTCTTTCTGATTTATTTTAATTGATCTATTTTCTTGTTTTTTTCTAAGTTGTAAACAAATACAGGCAATTTTTTATTTTATTTTATGTGCCAAAATCAACAGTGAAATATATCTCATTATTGTCTTGATTAATATTTCTAATTGTAAATGGTACAGAGATTTTATATGCATTTGGTTATCTGTCTTCTTTGAAGAAATATCTGTTCATCTCATTCCTCAAATTTTGTTGGGTTGGTTTTCTTTTATTTTAATTTTATGCTGTTATAATTACTATAGCTGTGTTGTAAAGTTTAAATTTAAAGAAATAATGACTGCTATTTTTTCTACATTAGAATTTCTGTTATAGGGGCCAGAGAGATAGCATGGAGATAGGGTGCTTGCCTTGCATGCAGAAGGACAGTGGTTGTAATTTCGGCATCCCATATGGTCTCCCACGCATGCCAGGAACAATTTCTGAGCACAGAGCCAGGAGTAACCCCTGAGCGCTGCAGGTGTGACCCAAAAACCAAAAAAAAAAAAAAATTGCTTTTACTATTAAAAAAGATTTTGGATTCCATACAAATTTTGTAGCATTTATTCAATATATTAGAATACCATTAGAAATTTTGTAAGTATTACATTGAATCTATATAATGCTGTGGATGCAATAGTCATTTTAATGATATCAGTTTTTTCAATTTAAAAACATGGACTATTTTACTATTTTTTATGTCATTTATAAATGTAAAATATGAATGATAGTTTTGATGTATAATTTCTTCACCTCTGTTAAGTTCTTAGACAGTTGACTTTCTGCCATAGTTGTAACTGGAATTAATTTTCTGATGTCATCCTCTTCCATAACATGATTGCAAATAAAAATTCATCAAATTATTATGCATTAATTTTAAAGCCCACCAATTATTGTACAGGTGTTGTGAAGCATGTCTTTATTTCTTTTGACCTATTTTATTCTCTTCCACTCTATTTTAATTCCACCTATTATGTAGCAGTTAGACTCTATTTACCTCTTTCTGTTCATATCTTTTAAGTATATTTGTCTTTAGAGTCAATGAAATGAACCTCTGGAGCTTTATATTCATATCACTTATATATAAAACAAATTGTCTTGCATTTATTATAAAGACCCTTTTCCCTCATCTTATGTTCTTTAGAATATTATTTAGGGTTGCTAAATTTTTTATAAAACATCATATATTATTTTTTGCAAAACTAGTCTACTGGGTATAAACTTTTAAACATTTTTTGTGTCTAAATTGTATAACTCTTCTAAATGTAATTGATAGATTAGATGCATAAAGTGTTTTAATTGATCTCTTTTTGACTTGAAGAACCAATTTCACACCAGGTCAGAGTACTCTGAGGAAAAAAACAACAACAGGACAAGGGATGGATCTTCCAGTCACAAATTTCCAAGAAACTGAGGCAGACACACAGACCAGAAGTGGAGTACTCATTGTGACTCAGAAAAAAAATATTTTCAAATTCTGGTCACTCTAATAAGTTTGCAATAAACAAAAGGTGGAGCAAAGAGGAGTGTCTATAATTTTCTTCCAGAAAATAATCCACATCACAACACATTGGGAAATAAAAATACATTGAATTTCACAATGAAAAAATGGACAACACCACCATGCTTAGCAAATGAATATGATAATTTAGAAGACTTAACTTGTGAACCACATACTTAGCCTCTCTGATAATGATTGTAAATGTTGAAATGAGAAAACTGCAAACAAATGACAGAACTAAAAACTTGGTAAAATAAATGAAAAAAATTCAGTAGGCACCCTCATTAGCACATATTCTGCTGAAGACAGAATCAGTTAGCTGATATATATGCTGCACAATACCTCTTAACAAAAGCAGAATGTGAAAAAAATCCTAAAATAAACAAACAGAAAATGGAAAAATCAAAATGTTCTAACAGATAACAACAGAACTTTAGAATAAATGAAAGAAAATCAACATAAGACTTCCTGTGTTCCCAGAAAACCAGGAATAAATTTGTTATGAAAAATTCAACATTCCTCCTTTGCTGAGAAGTTCTCAAATATAAAGAGCACATGTAACCCATATATTGGATAACAAAAAGTACCATGTAAAAGAGACTCAAAGAAAAACAGCCAAGACACATCCCAGTCACATTGATGAAAATTATAAAGACAGAATACTGAAATCAGCAAGAAAAAAAGAAAATTACATAAAAAGAAGCATCCTTAAGATTTACAGCAGATTTACTACAGCAATCCTTCAGGCCTGAAAGCAGTGGTAGAATATAGCTTAAAAAATCCTCAATGAAACAAATATGTCTACCAGAAATACTTCGCCCAGCAAGACTCTTACTTAATTTGAAGAAAGCATATATAGCTTTGTGGATAAACAAGAGCTCATAACTTTACAAACTCAAAACAACTATAAAAGAACAATAGAAAGGGGTCCTTAAAAGCAAGACAAACCCATAGACACATTAAAATTCTACAAAAATATGGCACAAAATTTCATAACAATAATCCCTCTCAGTGTCAATGGATTAAAGGCACCAAATAAAACGTAGAGTGACAAAATTTATCAGAAAATTAAATCTACAATTTTACTGTCTGCAAAAAGCATGATTAAATACAGAGCAAACAGAAACAAAATCAGGGGCCGGCGAGGTGGCGCTAGAGGTAAGGTGTCTGCCTTGCAAGCGCTAGCCAAGGAAAGGACCACGGTTCGATCCCCCGCTGTCCCCCCAAGCCAGGGGCAATTTCTGAGCGCGTAGCCAGGAGTAACCCCTGAGCATCTAACGGGTGTGGCCCGAAAAACCAAAAAAAAAAAAAAAAGAAGAAACAAAGTCAACAGTTAGAGGAAAATCCTTCAAGCAAATGGCTCCCTTAAAGAGACTCGGTGACTTGCTTGAAAAGACACATGAAAAAATGCTCCACATGATTAGTGAATCATCAGGGAGATGCAAATCAAAACAACGATGAGATACCACCTCACACCACAGAGAATGGCTCACATCACTAAGAATGAGAACAAGTAGTATTGGCAGGGATGTGGAGAGAAAGGAACTTATCCACTGCTGGTGGGAATGCCGTCTAGTTCAACCTTTATGGAAAGTGATATGGAGATTCCTCCAAAAACTGGAAATCCAGCTCCCATACGATCCAGCTATACCACTCCTAGGAATATACCCTAGGAACACAAAAATACAATACAAAAATCCCTTCCTTACACCTATATTCATTGCAGCACTATTTACCATAGCAAGACTCTGGAAACAACCAAGATGCCCTTCAACAGACGAATGGCTAAAGAAACTGTGGTACATATACACAATGGAATATTATGCAGCTGTCAGGAGAGATGAAGTCATGAAATTTTTCTATACATGGATGTACACGGAATCTATTATGCTGAGTGAAATAAGTCAGAGAGAGAGAAAAACGCAGAATGGTCTCACTCATCTATGGGTATTAAGAAAAATGAAAGACATTCTTGCAATAATAATTTTCAGACACAAAAGAGAAAAGAGCTGGAAGTTCCAGCTCACCTCAGGAAGCTCACCACAAAGTGATGAGTTTAGTTAGAGAAATAACTACATTTTGAACTGTCGTAATAATGAGAATGTATGAGGGAAATGGAGAGCCTGTTTAGAGTACAGGCGGGGGTCAGGTGGGGAGGAGGGAGACTTGGGACACTGGTGATGGGAATGTTGCACTGGTGATGGGTGGTGTTCTTTACATGACTGAAACCCAAACACAATCATGTATGTAATCAAGGTGTTTAAATAAAATTAAAAAAAAGACTCAGTGACCATACTAATAGCATACAACATAGACTTGAGGCTCAAAATGTTTATAAAAGAAAGATGTCATTTCTTAACGATATAGGAATATGTATATTAGTAATAAAACCTGCTCTTTGACTTATGTACCCAATGATGGGTCAAAAAAATTAAAACAACTGATAATAAACTTGACCAAAATATCAATAGCAATAGAATGGTAATTGGAGAATTCAACACCCTTGATTTGTCAATCAGGGTAAAGTTCAAGGAGGATATACTGGATTTGAAGGAAAATAGGAAGTGAGGGGCTTAGTATATATATCTTTGAACACACAGAAGATAAATACACATTCTTCTCCAATGCATATTAGTTATTTTCCAATATAACCACATAATGGGTCATAAGACATACTTCCATAAAATCAAGAGAACATAAATTGTATCAACTATTTTCTCAGATCATGATGTACTAAAATTAGAAGTGAGTCACAGGCTAGGGAGATAGCACAGTGGTAGAGTGTTTGACTTGCACACACTTGATCCAGGATGGGCCTGGGTTTGATCCTCTGCATCCCATATGGTCCCCAAGCCTGCTAGGAGTGATTTCTGAGTGCAGAGTCAAGATAATTAACCCCTGAGCGCTGCCTGGTGTGGTCTGAAAACCAAAATTAATTAATTAATTAATTAATTAATTAATTAATTAAATAGAAGTCAGTTACAAATGGAAACAAATTGATAAATTTAAAACATAGAAATTAAACAGCTTACTACTGTAAAATATGTGTGTAATAAAAAAATCAGGTAGGAAATCAAAAGATTGCTAGAAATAAGTGAAAGTGATTTTACTTTTTCCATCATACATTTTAGTTGTCTTCATTCTGTAACTCTCTCCCTCTTTTTCTCACTTTTTCTATTACGTTGGTTTTCTTCTGATTTCCATTTCATCAACATCCTAACATCATAGCTTTAAAGTTACATTGAAGTTTGAGAACCTTTTATCTTTATGGGATTCTTTCTGAACTTTTATTATCATTTGTTAATGCAAGTGAATGGCTTCTCTTTTCATGGTGCCTAGAGCTGTGTGAGGACTAAGAATAAGTGTATTGTTTTGTATTTTTGTGCAAGCCTATATTTCAGTCTGATATTTATATATACTAATTTCAGCAAAATAGACAGCTTTTTCTTTCTCTCTCTACAATGCACTTGAAAATTTTCTCCTAACTTTTTCTTTTTGCATTTACACTACATATATTTTTTGCAGAAACTATAGTTTTGCAGCCTTGAGAATAAGAAGATAAGTGTTATAGCCCAACCTTTCTGGTACCTAACAGTGGCTGCCTTATTGATATCCAGCTAGCCAGTACAGAAAATAGGTGTACTTGAACATGACCAACAAATAGCAATTGTAGTATTAAGCATTCTTGCATAATTACAGGGTATTTTCATTTGTTGTATAGCTACAGCTATTTTGCTAGGCTCAAGCAGATCTGGAAAATATCTATGGTCTAACATTATTATGTTAGTATTATGTCTGTGAGTCCATATTGGACACTTCTTGGTCTCCAACCAGAGCTACAAATATTCCCAAAAAGGAATAAATAGGACACAGAAGGTGATGAAATATCCAGTGCATATAATTTTGTTATTGATATGACAATTTCCTGCCAGCTTGCAAGAAGTTGCTGAGATAGAGGCTGCCATTATTTCCAGTCCTAAATGCCTTCATTGATTTAGTTATTGCCCATAACTAAGTTCAGTAAGATATAACTAAAAGTGGAGTGCTAATGTTATACCTGTTGCTCTTTTATCAAGACAAGGCTCTTCATCTTTGCTCCAATCCACACACTTCCATGAGGGGTCAGGCTCTTTAGCTTTGATGTCCCAGTTGCTCCTTGTTCTACAGAGTGTCTTTGCCTGGATATGATGACTGTATTCTGTAATAAATTATTTTCTATGAGATTCCTGACTAATTCTGTATTTAATTCACTTTTTGGTGTTGCTATTGCAGTGGTACTAAAAAAAATGTTTTTAGATACCACTCTAGTCTGCAAAATATTTTCTAATTTCTCAATTTACATCTTTTTTTTGGGGGGCCACACCCATTTGACGCTCAAGGGTTACTCCTGGCTATGTGCTCAGAAATCACCCCTGGCTTGGGGGGACCATATGGGACGCCAGGGGATCGAACCGCGGTCCTTCCTTGGCTAGCGCTTGCAAGGCAGACACCTTACCTCCAGCGCCACCTAACCGGCCCCAATTTACATCTTTTAATTAGCAATAATACTCACTTTTTCCATACATCTTTTTTATCAGTTTTACTTTTATTTAGTAGAATTTTATTCACTTACCATTGGTTTATAATACCCTATGTTTCTGGAGTACAATTTCACTTGCATAAGCAAATTACTTATAAGAAGTAAATTTCATTTCCTATACTTTCCATTTTCCTCTAGAACAATGAGAATTCTTCATATTAGACATAACAATCAATTTTATTTAAAGTTTATTCTATTTTCATCAATAGAAATGTATTGTTTATTATGTGAAGTACACAATATGATTTTAAGTAGTAAAATCTATCATTTTTTAGTTTTTCAATCTCTTGCTGAAAGGGATTTTAATGAATTCTGATGATAACAAATCAGGTAAACTGTTTATACTTTCAAGTTGTTGTCTCTAATACATTAGTTGGATTATAATTATTTCATCAATCATAAAGCCTTAATTTTTCACCTGTAGTTCTCATGTTTCAATTGTTTCCCCATTAAAATCTGACAATTTTTGGAAAATGATTTTAGTATATAAGTAGTGCAATAGCTGGTACAAAAATAATTTCAAATAAATATATACATGTATTAGAATAATGTAATACCTCAATAAATGACTCTTATGTATCAGTCATTCAATGATATATTTGAATTATAAATAGATGACCTAACTTTATTCTATCTAAATAAAAAAAGGCACTAGTAGTAAAATAAATTTTGGGGTCAGCTTCAATTTATGGCTCACATTGCTGGGAATTGGGTAGGAATTTTGCATGAAATCTGGAGATGATATGTTTTAATGGAGATGAGTCCTGCTTTTCTGACTTTAACATCTGAGTTCTTGATTTTTGTTTATTCTTACTATAATCTAAATATTCACACAGTTCAAAAACCATACAGTTCTCAAGATAATACTTCTTAGTTTTAAAATGAATACTTCATAGCATAAAAACACCTACATTAATTATTTTAAATTTGGGGAATTAGAAATATAAACCAGGCTTTACCACTGAAAGGTAAGGTGTTTTCAGAACTGTGTTAAGGGAAAAATTATTTTCCTGTATTCATCTAGCTTGTATTTATTTATTTTGCTTGTTCTGGTTCTGCTTAATATGAAATTTTAGATGAAAAGCCTAGCCTGGAATAAAATAGCTCAGGCCAAATCCAGGGCATAGAGACTGATTAATCTGCCATTTCTACCCTATAATGCACCCAAAATATAATATGCCATCATTTCTTTTTGCATAGGCACAATAAAATGGGGAATTTTTTTTTGTAAAGAAACAATCTCTTATTTACTAGGGATAAGAACTCATAAATTTTATGGTATAGGGGCATCTCCCACCCTGAACATTTATCATGGGAACTCAACATAGAACACATGAGGTCCGACATTTACTGTTCAACCCCGAACCCCAGATCCCAATCTTTGAACTGATACAGTTCTTTGCATCAGCACCAGAAACCAAACTCCCCTTGGGAAAGTCTCTAATACCATTCTAGCACCATTTTGCACCAGGATAGGTGTATATGACATCCTGAAAATGTGGGAACAACATGATCTAAGGGCAGGTTCCCCAACCTCATCACCTAACAGTGTGATGAAATCAGAAGACACTCGGCTCTTTGTCCTGTGCAAAAACCAAGATCTCTAATAAAAGAAGGCAGACTTTGACAACCACAACTGAGCAGAACATTTCCTGGCACCATAAAAAACCTTGGGGTTCAACAATGAGCATGGCCCTAGCATATAGTTGATCCCATGACAACATGCTTCAAAGATGGAGAAACCCTAAATCTCTTAGACCAAGGGAATTTCCTTTCTATTTTCCCAATTACTATGGTTATGCAAAAAAAAAACAACAAAAACAAACAAACAAAAACAAACAAAAAAACTTGCCACAGCATTGCCCTCCATTCTTTAAAATTTGGTGTTGTTAGTTTTGTTCTTTTATTTTTTTTTTATTTTTTTCTTTTACATTTAAATTCATAGCTTTCTCACAGTGGCTTATCTCTTATTTTTTTTTATAACAGAACCATAGAACATGAATCAGATGGTTCTGCCTCATAAGTTGAGAAAGAAAAACTGGATGATACCAGGGGCAAGCAGTCTCATGAACATTGAGTGGAAATAAAAAAAAAATCAGCCCTAAATACCCAACCCAAAATCAAAGACAAAAAAATTAAGAGACCCAAACTACAACAAGCTATACACAAAAGTGACCTGTTATGCTGATAGTCCTGGAGGCTAAGGGTGGAGACAGGGGAAGCATGCTGGGAACAGGAAAGGAGGAAGGTGAACCCTGGCGGTGAGAACTGCCCTAAAAAACTGTCATTATGACCTTAAATATAACTGTGAAAGACTTGTAATTCACATTGGTCTCAATAAAAATTATAAAAAAAAATAAAAGAAACTGCCAACATTCATTGACTCAATTCTTTCATCATTGAAGTCTGCAATGGCCAGCCTTTATTTTTCTTACAATGAATAACCCTGAATTTCAATCACATGTATCATTTTTTCCTTCCATAATTTCTCCAGTGGTTGGGGACCACAAGGATTATATCTACCAATATTTGAGGGTTTTTAAGATTCTGGTGATCAGAATTGAGACATTAGGCTTATCTTGTTTATATACTAGCCATTTATGTTTTCTCTTAAGATCCCATTCTTGATACTCTAAATAATTGGTCTATCCAGGAAATCCAGAAATATCTCTCGGTTTTAAGAATTACTTTCATTTTAACTGAGATGAAATTTCTCTTTGCCATATAATTTAACATATTCACAAATTCTAGGTATTACAACATGGTTTTTATTTTGTATGTTTGTTTTTAGTTTTTGGCCACACCCAACAGCCCTTTGGGGTTACTCCTTACTCTGCTCTCAGTTATTACTTAGGCTTGAGGGACAAAATAGGATGCCAGGGATTGAACCCGTATGAGCTGTATTCGAGGCAAACACCCTATCTACTGTTCTATCACTCTGGCCCTACAACATATTTATCTTTAAGGGACGATTATTCTGCTAACCACTGTCCTCAAATGTTGCATAATAAGAAACAGAAAATGATTATCTAAACTTTTAGTTTTTTGGTAGACAATTCTGAAACTGATTAATATGGTTCTTTTTAAAGTTTATAATACCACAATGTGCAGATGTAATAATCACGTAGTGTATTCTTTATATCCTTTGCTGTGGCACATTCCTTCTATCTTTTTTTTTCTATTAAATTGACAAATTGGCTCCTTCAAAGTCATTGACTCATTGACTTAGGTTTACTTTTTGTTAAATCCAACTAAAATATCTCTTACCTATTATGGTTTTAAATAGCAACTTCAAAGAATGGTGATTTGGTGCAAAGTATTCTATGAAAATAATTATTCTTTAAGTAGAAAATAAATTTCAAAAGATTCTGTGTTGACTAAAGCTTTGAGAATACTATGACACAGCCAAAATATGTACATAGTCATACAGGTTCAACAACGGTAATTGGTTTTATGTATCCTATAGATGAGATATATATATATAGAATATATATTTATATATTATAACTATATTATATATTATATATAATTATTATATTTTATTTATAGCAGTGGTCCTCAAACTATGGCCTGCGGGCCACATATTGTATTTGTACCTGTTTTGTATATGCAGTGTGTATAAGAATTCGTTCATAAGTTTTGTTTTTACTATAGTCAGACCTCCAATGGTCTGAGGGACAGTGAACTGCCCCCTGTTTAAAAAGTTTGAGGACCCCTGATTTATAGTATTATTTTTGTAATTAATAACATGATATATAATATTATATAATAGGATATATATAAAGGGGTATAGGCTTAGTGGACTGCATTTAATTTTGTGAGAACATTATATTCAATATTGAAGTACTACTTATTTTCCAAACCCAATAATCAAGTAACTCAGAAGTTATCAGTTTAAATATATTTTTATTCAGTTTTCTTCAAGTTATAACCTATCCTGACTTATGTACCATAAAACTAGATAGATCTAATATTATAACATTTCACTTGTAGAGAGGAACGCTATATTTTTTTCAAAAATTAGTACTTTTATTCAGAACCTATTATTTTTATATTTCTTTTTTAATTATCTTTATTTAAGCACCATGATTACAAATATGATTGTAGTTGTATGATTACAGTCATGTAAAGAACACCCCATTCACCAGTGCAAGATTCCCACCACCAGTTTCCCAGATCTCCCTCCTCCCCACCTCCCCACACCTGCACTCGAGACAGGCTTTCTATTTCTCTTATTCATCCACATTGTTATGATAGTTTTCAGTGTAGTTATTTCTCTAACTGCACTCATCACTCTATGTGGTGAACTTCATGTCATGAGCTGCACCTACATGGGTAAATGGAGGAAAATAATGGTTGGGACTAAGGCAGTACAAGATTAGAAATGAGCTTTGTAGGGCAGTATCAAGGTCACAATACAAGATAGATATTATGTATATATAAACTATATGCATATAATACTATCAATATATATTGTACACGTGGGGGCACTAGCCCTCGCGTGGTTTTTGAAATCGAGACCGGAGAAAAAATTTCCAGTGACTGCCCCAACATAAACCAGTGCTGCAATGGCCCGCACTCCTCCCAAAGCGCATTCCCATTAGTGTAGGGAGAGGTAGGGGGAAAGCCTGATGACCCATATAGAGTCCACCTGGACCGGCATCCAGGGAAGGCCTGGAGTCCATGGGAGAAGGAAGGGGATGGCTGGGAGCCTGCCAAGCCTCCCAGCAGTCCCCAGGCTAGGGAGAAGGCCTCCGGCATGGGGCCTCCCCAAACCCCATACCTGAGAAACGCTATATTTTTCATGTCTTAGAGATCTAAGTCATATTCTACAATATCCCAGAGTTTGTAAATAAAACTTTCTTTTTGGTAGAAAAATGCTGTAAAAGTAGATTTTAAAGTTATATGGAATACTTGAAAAGGGATTCCTGCTTATTGATCATCAATGTCTTGGAGCAAAATGAGTACCCGGTATATTGAAGTACTTTTAAACACAAATCTCTAAGGGTTTTCAGAATGGCAATGTAAATTTTGTGTTAAAAATAGCAGGTATGTTCAATGAAAAAGGAGGTGAGACAATTAACATAAAGGCTCAATATTGTTAAATCTACTCTGTTTAGAAAATGCTACCTCACTTTCAAGTAGTCAATTTTATGTATCATGATAATGGTAACATATACGTGTATAGAAATATAGTAGATATCTAAATATGTGATAATTTAGGTGCCAAGATTATAATAGTATTAGCACATTTGTTCTGATGTACAAAATTGCTATCACTCTAGCACAAAAATGCCATTGACCTTCCACCTCTAACTTCTTAAAAAATGGTGTACTTTAGGTTATGTGTCTATAATAGTGTTTATATTATGAATTTGGTTCACTTACTTGGGAACCCACTCAATAATAATGATGATGATGATAACAGGATTGAAGTACACTACTTTGCATAAAGACATTAACTAATAGTTGATCTAGGGACACTGCAGATTAATTATATTTAACCTTCCTCCAAATATCATAAATTTAAAACAGTAACCAATGGCATGATTATACTTTGAGACAAGACTTTAGGACTATTATTAAGATTAAATAAAATCATAATTTGTGGGTCTTAATCTTGTGGTGTTTGCAATCTTAGAAAAGAAAGTGGAAGAATTATTTTTCCAGTTCATTGTGGAAAAACATATGATGCTAAGTAGTGGTTCTCTGTCATGAAGAAAGATACTCGTTATTGTCATCAATTGTGATGTGCAGTTTAACATGGGAAGTCTAATTTCCAGTACTGTTTTGGTTGTGTTTTTTTTTTTTTTTGGTTTTTGGGTCACTCCCGGTAAGGCTCAGGGGTTACTCCTGGCTAAGTGCTCAGAAGTTGCTCCTGGCTTGGGGGACCATATGGGACACCGGGGGATCGAACCGCGGTCCGTCCAAGGCTAGCGCAGGCAAGGCAGGCACCTTACCTTTAGCGCCACCACCCGGCCCTAATTTCTAGTACTGTAATATATATATATATACATATATGTTATGTATAAAAGCTATTGTGCATTATTTAAACATGGAAGGGAAACACTAACCAAATATACAAAGATGATACACTGTTCTAATACTTCTTTGACCTTAAGAATCATTAATTTATTTTATCTTAGGTTAATAAAATAATTTTAGCAGCAAAGTATCTCTTACTTATTGTCATACTTTTTCAATTTTGCCAGTTATGTGTATTTAATTGAGGATCTTTTATATGTAATTTTATCTTAATTGGTAATATTTTACCCTATGATTTTTGAGTGTTCACAAACATTTTTTGGCATTTATTTTCAATTTGTTGAGTTCTTGTTGTTGTTCATAGGGAATGCATGTATTAATTCTGTGTCTAGTTCTATGATGTGGTCTTTTTCTGCAAGTAAAAGTTGTATATTCAGCCATTCTCATAGAATACCTCTAGCTTTGTGCTTAGAAGTTAAACCTAGGCCGGGTAGGTGGCGCTGGAGGTAAGGTGTCTGCCTTGCAAGCGCTAGCCAAGGAAGGACCGCGGTTCGATCCCCCGGCGTCCCATATGGTCCCCCCAAGCCAGGGGCGACTTCTGAGCACATAGCCAGGAGTAACCCCTGAGCGTCAAATGGGTGTGGCCCAAAAACCAAAAAAAAAAAAAAAAAGAAGTTAAACCTAGTGATGTTCAGGGACCAAATTATGAGTTGAGTATCAAAATTGAGCCTTCTACATACCATGCATATATTCAGCCCAATGAGCTATAAATCTCTAATTCAATGAATGGTTGTTGCTATTAAATAATAGCCCTTTTGAAGGTTCAAAGAATACTTGAGGTATTCAACAAAATATTTAGTTTGATTGGGCTAGGCTGGCATTTTAATTCAGATATCTCTGATTAGCTCTTATTCTTAAAATGTCTCTTTTCTGCCAGACCATAGATGTATGCTTGGCACCTGAAGAGGACAATCAGACTGCTGAGCAAATATAAATTATTTTCCTGCACATTTCCATTATCTTTTATTATTGTTATGAGAATTCCAAAATCTAATATATTCTCTAGTCCTAGATTTATTACCTTGGGAAAACAAACAAACAAAACAAACAAACAAAAAAAAAAACAAGAAATGTGAGGCCTATCTGATTTTTCTCTTATTTTCAGTATCAAACTTCTGGAAGCAGGGAAAATATTTCAAAGAACTGAAGCTCATATTTTTTATGCGTGAACTCATGAGTTTAACCGTGGCACCACTTGGTATGGTGGCTGCTTATGACCCTTGCACTGATGATCCCGGACAGTACTGATGGATCCAAATACTATGCATCACACTGAATGGTCAGGTCCAATATACATCCAAGCCCTATTAAGCATTTCTTGAAAGCCTCCCAAGAAAAAAAGAATCAGACTTCTACTTTATAGAAGGAAAATAGAAAAGAAAGATTTGAATTATATATTTTGCCTGTGTTCAAAGTTGTTTACTATAAGGGCACAAACTCAATACTATTTATTCTGTCATAGATAGAGAAAATTGTAGTTATAGCATACTATAAAATTATTATTTTATAAATTATATTATTTTATAAATTTTACTATTATACTAAATTTTACAAAATTAAATAATTCTTTTCTTAAAATATATTTTTTCTTAAAATCTTTGAACTTGGGGCTAGAGTGATGGCACAGAGGTAGGGTGTTTGCCTTGCATGCAGTTGACTTAGGACAGACCACAGTTTGATTCCCCAGCTTCCCATATGGTCCCCCAAACCAGGAGCATTTTCTGACCCCAGAGTCAGGAGTAATCCCTGAGCATCACCGGATGTGGCCCAAAAACAAAAACAAAAAATCTTTGAAGTCTTTTATTTATTTAATTTTAGTATTCTTTAACAATTAAAAGTCAACCCACAATACTTTTAGAAAAGAAAATTAAAAATTAAAAATTTTAATGTTAAAATCTTTTTTATAGTTTTGTTTGCAGTTGTTTCTCTGATCTCTTTTCCTTTGAGCTCAAAGATGGCAAGTTTTCTACTTGCTACAGGGTCAAGATTTAATTATCCATAGTTGCTTTTGTTTATGTTTTATTATGATTCATTTATTTTTTCCTATTTGCAGATGTGAAACCATTGTATCTTGAAACCCAGTGTTTCAGAATTTATGGGTGGTCTTTAATCTCTTTCTCTTTAATCTCATTACAACTTTTTCACTTCATCCCTCAGTTCTTTTATCAGATAATCTCTTTACAATCTTGTCAAATGTAGTCAATCACAGCTAAAACATACTAATGACATCTGTTCCCTAACCTCTTCAAATAGAACTGTAAATTCACTTGGTTTATGTTTTGTCTTGCAATTTATGAATGTTAACACTTACACATATATTTTACTGCTGCATACCAGGCATTATCATCCCCCAACCTTAACAATTCTTTTCTCATCATTTTCTGTCTTTTCTTAAAACCGAAGCCAAATAATTTTTGTGAACTTTTGTTATTTTTCTCAGGTTATATCACTTCTCATATTCATTTCTTGTCCCAATAAGCTTTCTATATGTTCAGACACAATCTTTAAAATCTTGGTGGATTTTTTAACAATAGCGTTATCTTTGATCCAACATGCCAGCAGCATATCAGAAAGTTTAGTCCTTGAGGTCTAGGATGAAAAGCTAGCACTGTCTGTGACACCATTATGATGCAGTAAAGAAAAGAAAGATAGGAGGATATTATGCATAGGTTTTTAAATTCTACTCAGCAGTAACTAAAGTCACCTGCAGCTATATTTAATTTGACAAATAAAGTAATATGACCAAGTCATAAGAGGGATGAAAACCATAATCCTTATATAGCTGAGACTTTGTGCTAAAGGGCTTTTTAAAGGGGAAAATATGCTAAAACAATGAATATTTTAGTAATGATTTAAAGTACCTCCATGTTTAACTTTCAAAACATTATCTTTGGTTTTGTGTTGGAGAAAAATTTGTAAAATGTGTAGCAAAATAAATTCATTAAAATAAAATAAATCTATTATCAGGAGGTTGGTTTCTGTATATGTTTTTAATCTATAGGTAGTTGAGTATTGGTTAGCTGATTATTTACTATATAAGTAAGATATAAGAATTATTTCAAGGGGCCGAGAGATAGCATGGAGATAAGGCATTTACCTTTCATGTAGAAGGTCATTGGTTCGAATTCCGGCATCCCATATGGTCCCCCGTGCCTGCCAGGAGCGATTTCTGAGCACGGAGCCAAAAAGAAAACCCCTGAGCACTGCTGGATGTGACCCAAAACCACACACACACACACACACAAAAGAATTATTTCAAGGTTTAGTCATTGGCTTAATTTTTATAACACAATTAATCAAATTGCAAAATTTAAGAGCTTGGTTTTTAAGATAATTTTGACATTTGAGACCTTTGAAAGTTTATGGATTCCCCAAATCATCTCTAGAAATGTGCTAGACATACTCAGAGAACTTACCAGCAAGCTCTCATGTTGACATTCATAATTTATTGTAGATACAAATACACAGAGAAATAGAGCAATCGTAGAGATAGCAGGATATTTTGCCTTGCACTTGGCCAACCCTGTTTCAATCACCAGCAACCCAGTGGTCTCCAGAGCACCACCAGGAGAGATCTCCGAGCATCATAGAGTGTTTGTGATGGGGGGAGGGAGAGAAACAGGTAATTGGACAATAAGATCAATTGGTAAAGTCTTCAAGGATTCCATATTTATTTAGCTTTCATCATCCCCTCTTGTGCACTAAGAACTCTTTATAATCCTATCATCAGTGTGAATGTTATATAAGGAAATTATGTAAAGAGAGGCTCACTCTAGCTGTGGCTTCAGTATTTTAAACTGGATCTCTTTTTTTATGTGCTCATACTAAATTGTTTGCTCATGAAGTTGGTTTCTGTCACCAGGTCAGCAGGTTACCTGTGAACCAAATCTTATACCATAAATGTTTACTGGCACAACCATCTTCTTGAACTTACAAGAAGATATATTCAATCTCTTAATTAAATGATGTTTCTAATTGAAATTATATAAAATACCTTTTTTAATTTCAAAATAAAACTCTCTTAAGAAAAGCCAGTTTATTCTACATACATTCCTAATTTAAAGCTAATTATTATGGTCAGTAAGACTTTTAATAAATCAAGTTAATCAATATCCTCAAGCTCGTGCTTTCAATTCATGAACATGATAGAACAGTAAAATAAAGCTTCCTAACATAATATAATATCTCATAATATTAAGAACAAGTATTATAAATAAATTTTAAAAGTAAAGTCTCTTATAATCTTTTTAGATGTAAGAAAAAAAACATGACAAGTGCAAATATTTAAAAAGTAATGGGCTTGAAATCATTTAAAATATTTTATATAATTATATGTAAATATTTATTACTTATATCTTATCCTTCATTAAAACACTGGTACAAAATTCTTAACATAAATTTTACAATAAATTTAGTTAAAAATCTGAATGAGCTCCCATATGACCCATTAAAACACTGGTACAAAATTCTTAACATAAATTTTACAATAAATTTAGTTAAAAATCTGAATGAGCTCCCACATGACCCAGCTATACCACTCCTAGGAATATACCCTAGGAACACAAAAATACAATACAAAAATCCCTTCCTTACATCTATATTCATTGCAGCACTATTTACCATAGCAAGACTCTGGAAACAGCCAAGCTACCCTTCAACAGATGAATGGCTAAAGAAACTGTGGTACATATACACAATGGAATATTATGCAGCTGTCAGGAGAGATGAAGTCATGAAATTTTCCTATACATGGATGTACATGGAATCTATTATGCTGAGTGAAATAAGTCAGAGAGAGAGAGAGATGCAGAAGGTCTCACTCATCTATGGGTTTTAAGAAAAATGAAAGACATTCTTGCAATAACAACCTTCAGACATGAAAGGAAAAGAGCTGGAAGTGACAGCTCACCTCATGAAGCTCACCACAAACAGGGATGAGTTTAGTTAGAGAAATAACTACATTGTGAACTATCCTAATAATGAGAATATATGAGGGAAATAGAAAGCCTGTCTAGAGTACAGGCGGGGGTTGGGTGGGGAGGAGGGAGATTTGGGACATTGGTGATGGGAATGTTGCACTGGTGATGGGTGGTGTTCTTTACATGACTGAAACCCAAACACAATCATGTATGTAATAAAGTTGTTTAAATAAAAAAAATAAAAATCTGAATGCTCAAACTGTTGCTTTTCTAGGAATTAATTCTTTCAAATAATGAGTTATTAAAATTTTGCCTAATAAGGGGAAAGACAAAAATATGCCATGCTAAATAATTATATATACATTGTGGAATATTAAAAGAAAGGAACTGTTGTTATTTTGCTGAGGTCAGTGCTGGAAGACAAAACTCTAAATCCAGGGTTAAATTTTATATGGATTGTGACAGAGTTTAACACATAAATATTCTACTTAAAAGTATTTATCTGAGAAGTAGTGGGAAAATAAAATTCCTTAACCACTGCTTATATGATTTTTGATTAGTTCAACTTTTTTGTAAACCATATGGACACATCCTAAAACTCAAAATTGAACTTCCTAATAACCCAGAATTCCATTTCTTGGTATCCTATACCGAGTCCAAAACTTTATTCTAAAAGGACATTTGTGCTCCTGTGTTCATTAAAGCACTATTTGCAATAGTCAAAATATGGAAATAACAAAAATGTCCAATAACAGAAGATGTAATAAAAATATAAAATAATATACTCAAATGGAATGCTACTTGGCTATAAGAAAACATAAATATTTACAATCTGCTGCTTTGTGAATAAATGTTGAGAATACAATGCTGAGAGAAGTAAATCAAAAGGTGATGGGTAGATATAGAATGATTTATTCCATATGTGGTATATTAAAAACAACATAGTAAACAAATAACTAATGAACAAAGGGAAAAATTTGATAAATATTCTATGGAATTGAATTTACCATAGTGGGAAGACAGGGAATGGGGCAACAATAAGACAATGATGGAGGGAAGTGGTTGATATCCTAAAGAACATGGTGTTAGAATACTGTGTGCATGGAAACCTATAATTAACAGTATTACAAGTCCTGTTGCCTAAAATAATACTATCAGTAAAAATAATTTAAATAGAAAATACCGAGGAGAAAATCACCTTTAAAAAATAATATGCTGGGACCGGAGAGATAGCACAGCGGCATTTGCCTTGCAAGCAGCCAATCCAGGACCAAAGGTGGTTGGTTCAAATCCCGGTGTCCCATATGGTCCCCCGTGCCTGCCAGGAGCTATTTCTGAGCAGACAGCCAGGAGTAACCCCTGAGCAACGCCGGGTGTGGCCCAAACCCCCCCCAAAATAATATGCTGTAATAATTTTGGGAGAATGCTAATTATTTTGTTATATAATTAAATCTTTGACATATCCATTTATAATTTTTCAAAAATTATTTGATTTCTAGGGGCTGGAGCAATAGCACAGCGGTAAGGTGTTTGTCTTACACTCGGCTGATCCAGGTCAGACCTGGTTTCTTATATGGTCTCACAAGCCAGGAATGATATCCGAACGCATAGCCAGAGCAACCCCTGAGCATCACTGGGTGTGCCCCCAATTATTTGATTTATAAGTAGATATATACAGGAATAATGCATTTTGCGTTGCTGTTGGCTGACCCAGATTCTACCCCTGGCACTGTGTCTGTGTTCTCACACACATCACCAGCAGCTATATCTACACAGAGAGACAAGAGTAAGCTCTGAGCCCTGTAAGTTATGGCCCCAAAACACAAACAAAAAATTGATTTTAAATTACCAGTGAAAGATCAATAAGTTCATAAAATCAAATGTTAAAGGAACGATATAAACATTGTCAATGAATATAGGTTATGGAAACTGAAAACTTTGGCTTTTAGTACCAAAAGTATTCTCTGGGAGTAAGTAATCTTTGAGTGATGAGAGGAATAATTCAATACTTTAAATTCATATAATTTCATGATAAAAATCACAATGTAACTAACATCTAATACTTTACAAACTCAAAATGGAGTTTGTGTTATGTTTTAATCCTTTCCTTTTAAATTAGCTCCATGCCTAAGCAAATAATAAAAGCCTTTAATTCATAAATGCTTACAAAATGGTAAATTATTTGATAGCCTTTATCACATTTATCACATGATAAATATTTATTGTGCATTGTGTGAACTTCTCTGAACAACTTGCAATTAAATCATTACTGCTAAACTAAACAAATTATCTTGACTCAGAGTTAATCCTTAAATTATTAAACACTTTGTTTCTAAACTCTATGTATAATTTATATTTATAATTAAATGTATTTGAACAAATCAAAGACCTGGCAAACAGCATACTGTTAATATTTCTAATAGGTGTTTTTCACTCCTAGACAAATTCTGTGAAAATAAATTACTCCAGAATAATTTATATTCTAAGCTTTGACAACAGAAAAACCTCCTTTAAATAAACCAGTTATATAGGTAAATGACTAATGGAGTACTTATTAATTAAGAATTTGGGGAATTTAAAATTTATTTTAAAGTTATTTTATTTTAATAAAAATTATTATAGATCTGACTCTACATTGTATATTCCCCTTAAAATATTTTTATGTGGGGCCGGAGAAATAGCATAGAGGTAAGGCGTTTGCCTTTCATGCAGAAGGTAATTGGTTCGAATCTCGGCATCCCATATGGTCCCCTGAGCCTGCCAGGAGCAATTTCTGAGCATAGAGCCAGCAGTAACCCCTGAGCACTTCTGGGTGTGACCTTAAGCCCCCAAATATATATATATGTATATATATACATATACATATATATATATATTATATATATAATGTAAAACTGGCATAGAAGAATAGGACTAAATGTGCATAAAGGTTTGAAATTCACTTAAATATCTAAGAAGTTAAGTGGAATTAATTATATTTATCCTAGAAAATAAATTGTAATCAGACATGTAGACTAAAATTGGGCATTATTTAATGCATTTGATTGCTTTAAGGAACAATGATAAGTATAGTACACAGTTGGGTTTTTTCCCATCTAAATTGCTCTGAGAGTAATTAGCCTATTACTCTATTATTCCTTAATACTTTAATGTCTATTTCCTACAACCAAGAACATTTTTCTACATAATCTCTATGTTAAGAGGACATTGAAACTATTAGCTTACCTCCAACTCATCCTCAAACTCTTCTCAAGTTTTACCAAATTCCCACAAATGTCAAGTCTCCTTTGTTTAATACTACAGAAGTTTCTCAGTCTTTTCCGGATTTTAGTCAACTTGGAGGTTATAAATACTCCAGAAGTTCAATTGTTCAGAATTTATCCCAACTAAGAGGCTTTTCATATTTAGTCAGCATAAATAATTGAGGATACCATCAGTGTGAGAAAGTGTTTGTTATTCTTGTTGTGTTCTCAGATTATTTATTGTTTCAATTTGGCCCATTGTCAAGCATTTCCCTTTATCTATATGATTGAGGTAGTATCTATGAACTATCTTAATTCTAAGTTTTTCTTCAATCATAATCAGGTTTTTTGGAAAGATATTTATGTAAATAGTGACTTCCCTCACCAAGCTTTTATTTAATTTAGTTATAATGTAGACTCCTATTTCTACTATATCCCTTGGTTATAATTACTTAATGCCTAATCTTGCAAAACTCAGATCAAAACAGTAAAATACAGTAAGAAAATGGATCCTTATTATGTCCTCAAATATTGACACTAAAAATAAGGATAGAAAACTAGTAAATTGAACTAAAAAATTAAAATGTTATGTATGGCAAAAGAAACTGGCCTACGGGCGGTGGCGCTAAAGGTAAGGTGCCTGCTTTGCCTGCGCTAGCGTTGGATGGACCGCGGTTCAATCCCCCGGCGTCCCATATGGTCCCCCAAGCCAGGAGCAACTTCTGAGCGCATAGCCAGGAGTAACCCCTGAGCGTTATCGGGTGTGGCCCAAAAAACCAAAAAAAAAAAAAGAAACTGGCCTAAATTAAAAGACATTCTGTCTTTAATGGGAGAAATTATTTACATATAATATTTTGGATAAAAGACTAATCATATCCAAAATATATAATGCAATCATAAAGCTAAAGAACAAAATAATTTAAACTCATCAATAAATAGGAAGAGGAGATGAACTAGCAATTCCCCAAATAAGACTTTCAAATAAATGATAGTTGAAAAATTTATTTATTCAGAGAAATTGAAGTCAAAATAACAGCATACCATATCATTCCAATGAGAATGGCGCAACTAGGAGTGGTGGGGTAGAGGGAAAAAGAACCTTTATTCACTCTTTGGAATGTCTGCTTTAGCAGATAAGGAAATTAATACAGAGAGTTATCCAAAAGAGTAAAAATTAGAATTCCAATATGATCCAGAATTTCAACTTGTTGGAATCTACCCCACAAAATACACAAAACCAACACTATTTTGATTAATACAAAAGCATATTTGTCTTCATTGTAGCCATGATATGGAAACAATCCAAACATGTAAAAACAGAGGGAGAGAGATAGAGGCTCTAGTGTTTCTATATAATAAAATACTATACAATCATTTGAAAAATTAAAACATTCCATTAACTGCAACATGGATGGAACTAGAGAGCAAAAGTTACACAAGTCAGAATGTGAAAAAATAAATACTGGATAATCTCAGTATCTATGGAATTTAGGGGCACAATACAAGATGATGAACAGTATAGATAGAACAAAGACAAACATTTGAATTACATAGTAGTGGGAAATAAGGACAGGAAAGGAGTTCAGAGATGACATACAAACAGTGGTGGAGATTGTGGGTACTTGCATGATGGTGAAGTATAATAAATATATATATATATATACACACATAAACCATAAAATCTAACACTATTTAACTATATAAACTATAATAAATAATTCCAGCCTACCAAAATAAACCACAGTTTAGATCTTACATGTGTGTGCTATTGAATAAAAATATCAATATACTGAGGCTGTAGAGATAGCACAGCTGTAGGATGTTTGCCTTGCACGTGGCTGACCCAGGACCAATGGTGGTTTTATTTCCTGTATCCCATATGGTCCCCTAAGCTTGCCAGGTGCGATTTCTGAATACAGAGCAGGGAGTAACCCCTGAGCATCTCTGGGTGTGACTCAAAAAAAAAACAGACAAAAAATATCAATTTAAAAGATAACATGATAAAAATGAAATATAGAAAGGAGAGTAGAAACTCTATTTTGCATTGTAATTATTTAAAATATTTTCAGTTGATTGAAGTAACCTATATATATGTTTTAAATAATAAAATGTGTTTCCATTTATCAAAAAGAAAGATATGCGTATATTATGCATTAATAGGAACATATCTATTTTTTCTGTTAAAAATTAGAGCAGGAGAGTTAAGCATTGTCTTTATTCCAGAGGCAGAAAAAAAATGCAGAATCTAAAAACTATAAACTGGAATATGACAAGGATGATGTGGATTTGTCTTTCTATTATTGCATCAATGCACAAAAGTTATTATTTGTCTAGTTACTACCACAATGACTAGCCCAAACATTCAATAAAAACAGAAAAAAAAGAATTAAATGAAATATTCAGGATCCAGTAAGACCTGAGATCACTGAATGTGGTGGCTCAAAATTCAAAAGAAACATTTAATTCAAAATATCCATCAACAAATCTATGAACCTAAGCAAATGATTAATTCTGTGATTGCAGTTGTCAAATGTGATAACCTAAAGGTAAGTGAATTTGAGCTTAAAATCTTGTTTGAGAATGTAATATAATATATTCTTCTTTGAAAAAAATTCTTATCATTCATATCATTCAATAGCCACAAACCACCACATACATTTCAGATCATATTCACGTGGGCATTTATTTCAGGATCAGGTATTCAGATTCCCTTTGGCAAGCAAATAAAACTGCTAATTGACAAAGTCTGAGTTAAATAAAATTAGCATCTTGCAGTAAGTTCCTGATACAACTTATTTTGTGTCTTTTCTGGCATGTTTGATATTGTTGCCAGCATGTCACTATTAAATTTTCCATTTTTCTCTGAACTTCCATAAATTATATTCTACCTAGACTTCTATAATTACATATTTCACAGGGTAACATTTGCTTCCATGATCGATGGATATAAACGATTGAGCAGCTTGAGTAGAGTTGAATGTCCCTCTGAATCTTAATATCAGAATATAATTACTGACATATGATGTTTAATAAATATTAGTTATGATTCTATGATGACTCATTATCACCATCATAATGAGATTTGGAGAAATTTATTCCAAGGCTCTATCAGACGAAGAGATCTATATTTGAACATAAATCCTTTGATTAATTCTTACTTTAGATTTCTTTGAGTATACTTCACTTCTCAATATGACCAATTGACCTCAAATAGTAAAAAGCACCAGTGCATTATACCAGCTGGTATTATACACTCAAGCCAATTATTACTTGGGTTCAGATAGAGATAAGAACAGGAGAAGGAAAATGACTAAAACTATGCTTCTCTCCTTAGCTCCTGCCCAGAACCTAGTATTTGGATTGGTAAATGTAATATTAGTTATGAACAAATGAAAGTAAATGATTTTTTTTCTAATCTTCTTCTTGTTCTCTAAATCAATACTGGTCCCAGCTAATGACCCTAACCTCATTTTTGTTACAGCATCACTGTCTTCTTTCTTTTCCAATATTATAGAATTGCAATATTCTATTATCAGAAGTAGAACTTTAAGCTTTTAACAACTTAATGTCTTATGGGATATCTAAAACTGTCATTTGGGGACTAAATTTTTTTCTATAAGTTCCAGTAAAATTGCTTATATAACGTATCTCATAACATATTCCAATAATCTACAGATTTTTTAAATTGTGTGGTTTGGGCATTTTGGTTTTGTCAGATTTTCTGTTTGACCCTGGCAACTATTTGTAAATTCTTATTTGACATTTTTTCTTTCAGATGCTCTATATTTCTTCCCTCTGGATACACACAAACAGATTCAGAGATGAATTTAAAAAGTCTTAGTTGTTAATCTTGTGATAATCTTGAAGTTTAAAAATGATTTACATTTAGTTTATTATTTAACAATGTAATGAGTGATGATTATGTCACAAATTGTAAGTTTCAATATTTTAATAACTTCATTTTATAGTCACTTTAATACATAATTATTAAAAATTTTATAAGTGTTCTGACACAAAAATAAAATCCATTAGATAAATTTAAATAAAATAGACCAGCTTTAGAGATTGGTTTGACTATGCTATCATTTTCTGTGTTCTTGTGGCTCTGGAGTTTGTAAGATTTTTAAAATGTATTCAATTATTATTATTATTATGGTATCATATTTTATAACATTATTGAGATTAATGTTTTACCATTACTTTTGGATAATTGATCAAAGAGAATCTACACTCAGAATTAGCTCTTTCTCAAGAGAGCAATTTCTCTGAAACAGCTTGAGAGATCAACAAAACATTGAGATAGGACCACATCCCTCTCTCCTATTTTCAAACTCAAACACTCACACCCATCTGTATTTTCTAACTCTAAAAAAATAAAAATAGAAATAAAACACAAAGGGGCATGTATGGGGCAAAAGAGTCCATCTTTACAACATAGACTACCATTTTTAAAAATATTAATTCCTAAATATACTCATTTTATGAACTAATATAACTAATATAACTCTCATTCCTTCTCATAAAAATCCATAGTAAATTCTCTGAGTCAGCTTTCTCTCCTTACCCATTTCTGCCTCTGTGGTTGGTTCTTTTCTATGTGGCTATTCATGATGAGCTATGCTTTCTTGGCCTATGAATCTGTGAATCTGAGCTTTTTTCTTTATTAAATGATTTCTGTGTTAGTATATCTCACTATACTGATTAAAATTAGGTAACTTTCCAAACAAATGCTTAATAAAATAAACTCTCAGAAGTAGATAGGAAGCTAGTAGAAACGATGTAGATGTAATATATGTGTATGATAAAAGATAAAAGCAGTATGACGTCCAGATTTTTTTTTAGTAAAAAGATGCGACTATCTTAGTGATGAATTTCTATAGTTTTATAATACGAATATACTATGGTTCTCTAATAACTATACCTATGGTTACTTCTAATACTTGAGTTTTAATTTTACATGGTTATTTAGAAAATTTATCACAAAATACATGTATCTATATATTTTCTAAAGTGATTTAAACCAGTTGATTTTATATTGACTTACTATATAAGGCTCTATCACTGAAAGCATGTGATTAAGTGTGATTTCAAATAGACAGTAACATTGGAATTTCTCAAAAAATTTGCATATAGGTGCAGGGAATATAGAAAATAATGAAGGCACACTGTGAGATTGCCTAGAGCAGGAAGAAGAAAAATCACATTTTCTTAGGCATTTAGATGGCTTTCTGTAAAGGAGAGTGTTTTATAGCTAAACAATTAATAATTGTAAATGATCATCCATGATTTGAAAATTAGAGCTTGCTCAGCAGTTTGAAATTATTAACTCTTGAGAAAGCCATGAACTAAGGTCACTTTATAAAAATCAAGTCACTTATAAAAGTATGATTAAAAAGCAATAAAACTCATGTTGAATCTTAATCCTAGATGTCCCATATAAAATATTTATTTGAATGTATATTTGAATATGTTAGAAGAAAATACAAATTATATTTTCTGTCAGCTGAAAGGGCTTAAAGGACTTTTTTATTAACTAGAAATGATGAGTTATTCCAGATCTATAGACAAATATTGGATATTTTTAAAAAGTGTTTCATTCAGCACCTTGTTTACTAAAACTTTGAACAAAGCTTTATCACAACTTTATTCCCTACAAACATCCCTGTTTACACAAAATTAGTTCTAACTAGACCATCATCAAACTATGTCATCAAACTGCAATAAATAACATTATCTTGAATTGATTTATTGATGTATCCTTGCAAAACCTACCCACCAATCAGGCAAGCATAGTGTTTTCCAATATAAACACATAATAAAATGAAACTACTTCCTACTCTTAGCTGGTGCCATCACCTATGTTCCAACTTCTGTGTTTGTCTAAAGAGAATATAAAAATATCCCTTCACTGGCTATCTGGGTATTTTAGAGTCCTTAACCCCCCCCTTTACATCTTTAATAGTTACAACTAATAAACCTTAGCTTTCAACAATATCGTTTTGTATACAGAATGATACACTCTAACTGTTGAACCCCTAGCATTTGCTAATAAATTAATCAGGTCTTAGGAGTTCTATAAGACCTCCTACTTGCTGTCTGGCTGCCCCTAGCAACTCACCTGGAATCATTTTGGTTCAGCATTTCCTAGATAAGCAAGTGAGTCTCTGTGCTGACACTCTAATTAGTACATTTCTATCTTTATGATTTATACTAAATTGCCGAAAGCTCTGATTTTGAAAGTGTGCTGGCAAAGGGAAATTCTGAGATAGAAAAGTGCTTTATAACCCTAAGGGATTTGCAGCAGAACTATTGAAGATTGAAACCTAGTTAGAGTTTGATGTAGCAACTTTTATCTTTGGATGATCTAGTTAATCATTTAATGGGACAGGTTGGATCATTGCTAGAGACCCAAGCAATGAGAAATCAGGAAACTAGCTAATAATCTGAGAAACGCTGGGTCTCTCTTCTGTAAGAATTTCTTCACAATATTTGACACATGCAACCTGGAAAGCCTCCATCATAAGTACCAGTGAATACAGGGAAAACTGTTTAGAAGTAGAAAGCAATATAACCTTTTCTGGGTTAGAAATTGTAAAATAGTCTCCAGCAGGTTTTGAAAAACTTTCTTGGCAGCTGGAAACTACTAATATGGAAAAGGGAAAATCATCCTTTAATTCTTACCAATTCATAACTGCATTGTATATCATTGAAATTAATTTAACTGTATTTCACAGAAAGAAGAGAAAGTCATTCTCTATGTGCAATACATATGGCTCACACAGAACAAGGGAATCAAATCCAAATGTACATTACAAGATATTGACTTTCAAACATGCAGTTCATCTTTAGCATCCCACTTTTGAAGACTCTTCAGTTGGTTCATTTGATCACATTCAACAAAGAAGAAATAAGTATGGAAACTCTCTGTCATCACTTGTTCCTAATGCTTTTCTCATTAGAGTCTATCAGATCATACACCTCAGAACAAAGAAATGAGGGACTATTTCATATCTTAGAAAATAGAAAAATATAGTCCTCAGATATATGAGAATACTGAAAAAGAACAGTAGGTTCAAATTGTTCTCAACTGATTGAGCTGTAATTATAAGGAGATCAGTGGCCTAGAACTTGAGGGAAAGGAAAAAGAAAAGAGAAAAAGATAGTCTGTTAACAATGATCCTTGAAGTCTTCAAAGATAACCTCAGTTTTCCTTGCAGATAGCCTCAGGGAAATGTTTCTAGCACTATAATTGGATTTACCAATGGTCACTAGTGAAACTGGGGTTAAGTCAATCTTCTCACTTTAATAGTTAAGGATATTGCAGATGAGGCATCCTAGACATTCTCAAAGAGGGCCAAGGAAGTTTTCAAATTAGTTAAAGATTCACAGGGTCATAGGACCCTTGTATGGGTCCAAATTAGATTATTCCAATTTTAATCATCTCCCCATTACCCCAGCCACTTGGGAAATGGGGGAAAGTAGGATTTCCTCCTAACTGTGGAGCCTCTTTTTCTTTGTTGACTTCTTCAATAAAAGGTCTACTGTTGCTAGAGAAATTGTGGTCTAATTACCTGATCATTTGTCTGTATGTAGGTCTTGCTTATTTAAATTTGACCACTTGACTGTGTAGCTTAATGAAAAGAGTTTGAAATGTAAAGGGAAATTACTTGAATTGGCATCAAATAGAACTATGTAAAAGTTGTGCTTCTGAAATCTTAAAAGGGAAACTGTGAGGTCTCTCTGTCTGAATTTATGATTATGTTTCTATACTCCTATCCCTTGTGAGTTATTTTGCCTCTGGATGACATTATTGGAGTAATTGAGTCAAAATGTTTATAATGTTGGATAATTTTGGTAAATGAAAACCAATGTATAATTAGTAATTGAATTTGAGACATAAAAGCTTTCAAAATTAGAATATTCAATATATATGTATTACTCTACCTTTACTCATTGGTCAGGAAATTACTCATGTCTTCTAAAAAAAAATGAAATAACTGACTTTTTTCACTAATTTTAATAATGTAAATTTTCCAAACTTTCTATAATTTTATTAAATGTCCTTTATTGAATTTAAGTTTACTTTTGAAGTTAGTAAATTATGTTATACGTAAAGTGTGCACATGTAAAAGAATACTTAAAAAGATCCAAAATGTTACTATGAGTAAAGAGCTCATATTGTATATGACATACCCATGTTCAATTCCCAATATTGCATATGGTACACTGAGCACAATCACATATGTTTCTTGAGCATATGATGTAATTCAACACATCCAAAAGGAAACACCAATAAATGAATTAAGTGTTATAGATCTTAAAAATATACTTATAATTAAGTCCTATGTTCAATGGTGCTATTGTAAAATTTTTCCAACTGTAATTTTTAATTATGAAATTAATATTTTGAGATTTATAGAATGTAAATTAATAAACATGATGGAGGCAAACAAATAATACAGTGTGTTTGTTACCCAGCACTATATGGTCTCTGAGAACCACCAAATGCAGACCTGGAGGCTCATAAGGACCAGGGTTTGACCCAGGTATGCATTGGATCATGGCTTGATGGTTGAAAAATCAGGAGAAAAATACAAATCAGCCCTAAGAGACTGAAATAAAAGAATTAGAACTGTCACTTCAGATTAGTTTTTTTATTATAAATCATAGGCACATATTATCAATATGATTATTTATGTCAAACTTGATCATCGATTAAGTTATTATTTGTTAGGTTTCTCCACTGGGAGGTACATTTTCTATAATCTTGGTTGGCAGTTTTTATGCACATTTCATACTAAAGAAATGTGAAGAGACTGGAGCAGTGGCGCAGATGTAAGGTATTTGCCTTGCATGCGGCTGACCTAGGACAAACTGCAGTTCAATCCCTCGGCATCCCATATGGTACTTCAAGCCAAGAATGATTTCTTGGGGCCAGAGCTGTGGCACAAGTGGTAGGGCATTTGCCTTGCATATACTGACCATGGTTTGATCCTCCAGCATCCCATATGGTCTTCCAAGCCAGGAGAAATTTCTGAAAGTGATTTCTGAGCAAAACCCCTGAGCATCACTGGGTGTGGCCCCAAAACCAAAATAAATAAATAAATGAATAAATAAATAAAAAGAAGCATGAAGATATGACGTTTTCCATGAGGAAATGATATCTATATAAAATAGTTGGAATTTATTTCTTCTTTCTAATTTGATTATATATTCTATTATTCATTCTATCATTTCAATTTGGATTCTTGTTATTTTTTACTTTGAGTTGTATAATTCAATCACTGTTCTATTTGTTGCTTATATAGTTTGGCTTTGGCCTTTCGAAGTTCTCTTAATTATTTTACCCCTTTTTTTATATTTTAGCATCGAGAGTTTTTTAGAACTTATTTAGGGGGAGAGCATGAGGATTCCCACTTGAGCTTTGGACTACAAAGGTGATTTCTCTGTGATATTGGCTGAAAAATGCTGGGCCTGATGACTAGGCCCGTTGGTAAACTGAGGTCATCCCTAGACCTGCATTATTATATTTGCCAGTTAGTTTTTATGGCAGAATTTGGATGTCAGCAAGAAACATAATGTAGTAATGCCTGGGCACATGAAGTATAGGGGATTAAACTCGGGCTATTATATACATGCGTAGGTTATGTAGCTATAAATGTCCTAGAATCATAGTTAAAGCTAGTTTATTGATCCCAGGCACAATATATAGACCCTAAGTACTGTTTACTTTGTTTTTATTTCTGGCAGAAAACTTTTAGAATTACTGGCATTTCCTAAGTGATAAGAGGATAAAAATGTTTATTGTTATGCTATTGAGGTAACTCTTGGAATGTCTTGAATAAGAAAAAATTCTGATCAGTGTGTCAGCCCTGTGATTTGTTTGTAACTTTCAATTGTATTCCCAGATTTTCAGGGAGGGCAGAGATTAGAAATGGACTTCAACATATGTTAAATGATTCAATCAATCAATTAGTGGAAAAGCTATAGAAGGACCTGGTTCAGAAAAATTAGAAAGATTATCTTCCTCTCTGGCCCCATGCCATTGTATTTCATGTATCCCATGCCAATGAATTTTCTTATCACCGTGTTAAATATTTCATAATTCTGTATTTTTATCTGATATACTTTTAGCATACAGACTTTTTTAGATACAGATGTGGAGAAGTGCTTGTGGCCCAGAAACTTATAGGCTAGTCAGTCATTCTTGTCTCAGACATCCTCTTCTTTGATTATACTATGATCTACCACTAATTTGTGTCCATGTCTTTAGTGCAAAGATTAAAAAAAAAATCCTTGTTAAGGAAACAGTCATAGGAAGAATTCTAATAACCTTGGTATATATCGACCAATAGTTTATTCTTGAGGAATAACTTTCTATAGCTACTCTTGAGAAGAAATGTTGAAATTTTATAAAATATTTATTAAAGGGGCCAGAGTGGTGGCACTAGAGGTAAGGCATCTGCCTTGCAAGCGTTAGCCTAGGACAGACTTCAGTTCAATTCCCCAGTGTCCCATATGATTCCCCAGGAGTGATTTCTGAGTGCAGAGCCAGGAGTATACCCCTGAGCTTCAATAGGTGTGGTCCCAAAACAAAACAAACAAAAATATTTATAAAATGTATCCAAATTAAACACAAATCAAAATGTATGAATAGATATTATATAGCCTGCTATGATCATTAATGAAATGTATTTAATAGACGTTGCTTATTTAATATTATACCATCTCAGACTATTTTGCACTACAAGTTAAAATAAAATTAGTAAACAAAAGGAGGAGGTAACATGAGAGAAATGGAGAAGCAAAAAAGGGAGAAAGTAAAAGGAAAACGAGAGGATGGATGTTAGGTTGAGGAAGAAAAAGGAGAGTATTTGTCTATAATTCTTTCCTAAACATGCTGTTTCTCATCTTAATATACTTATTATGTCATTCTATAAATACAAGTAGTTTGGGGCACCAAGCTCATCCAGAACAAACATCTGACACCTGGAGATATATACCACCTAACTCCTAAATTGGATTTAGCTGTCAAGATTTTTTCTTTTTTTTATTTCAGGGACATTACACAATGTATTCTATGAGGTCAGGTTAACCAAAAGAAAAAATTACCCAGAGGTTTTTATTCTGAAATAAACATACAATAGGCTAGACAGAAATTGTCAGCCAGTCATTACAATACTGGTTGTTAACCACCACAATTAAGGCAGACTACATATCAATTATTATTTGTCTGGAACATCAACTTCCCTAAGCATAAAAGGAAGTGAGACAGCCTGCATTATTGTCTCCCCTCTTCAGCTAATTAGTACTGTTTTTAATGGCTTCATCTGCCCAGGATCAATTGTCTAGTAGGAACAGTGCTCTGTCAGTTAATAAGGTGAGGAACTGTAGAATGTGATTATGTCTGGCTCCAAAACAGTGCTTCAAACAACACTAAAACAATCATGCAGTGGAATAAATAGACTAATAGATCTAAGCAGTATTTTTTGTCTAATTCCTGTACAAGCAAAGTGTTCCAGTAACATTTATGGGAAAAAATTAAAAAGGAAAATTTTGAGAGATAAAAATAAATTAAAGGACATTCAAAAATAAACACAAAATAATACACATATGTACATCCACCATACACACACATGATCTCTAAAAGCTTTAGGAGGAGCCAAAAGTTTTATAAACTGGTGTTTAACAAGTATTTCCATAGGGAATGTTAATGTGATGAAGAGCCCTGGTGTCCAAAAATGCTTTTTGCAAAAGTAAACCATTCTGTGGTTGAACTGATTGTAATATAAACTGTTCATTTACTAGTCACAAAATGCAACTCACTAAGGAATTAAAGGCCGAGGGTATTAATGTATAGCTCATTGGTTTTTAGCATCTAGTATCAGACTTAAATAACAGCATTGATTTAACTAGATGAAATTAAACAATAGCTTGATTCATAAAGACTCATATAAAATATCAATTAATACTCTGCTTTCTAAGTTACTGTCAAGATTGTGGAATGAACCAAGTCTAATTATAAGAATGACTAGAAAGTCATTTTAGGAGACACACAGGCTTTAAGGGCTTCTGCACAAGAGTTATATTACCAAATTTATATTCCGATTCCATTATTTACAAATTTTTCATACCTTGGATAACTTGCTTTACTTCTCTATATCTTATTGTTATAAGTAAAATGAGGATGATAAAATAAAATTTACATCAAGATTGAGTGAGTGGAAGTTGACTTACATTCTGGTATGAATGCCAGGACTGAGTATGAGCACAGAGCCAGGAGTAATAACTGAGTGCCACCAGTGTGATCCCCCCAAATATATATTAATCAATTATTTGAATATAGACACCAACAAACATGTTTACTGGGCCATTAACTCTGTCATACCTTCCTTCTATGGTTTATCATTATTGCAAAGGAGCCAGGCAGTTAAAAGTTTTGAATTTTAAAATATGTCAACTCATTGCAAGATAGACAGTATAGTTGAGACCACTTGCCTTGCATTCAGCTTACTGAAATTCAAATCTGGTATTCCATTAGATCCCCTGAGTTATCCAAAAGTGACTCCTGAGCACAGAGCCAGGAGTGGACCCTAAGCAAAGCTGGTGTGTACCAAAAACATATTTAAAAAGAAAATATGTCAACTTTTGAGGACTGGAGCATTAACACAGTGGGTAGGGCATTTGCCTTATACAGTCAACCCAGATTCAATCCCTGGTCATTAGATATGATCCCCTGAGCACAGCCAAGAGTAATTCCTGATTACAAAGCCAAGAATAACCCCTGACCACCACCTTAATTTAAATAAATTTAATTTAATTTATTTAAAATAAAAATTTAATTATTGGAACTGAGAGATAATTTAGGGCAAAGGCACTTGCTTTGCATGTTGATCCTAGTTTTATTCCAGCACCACATCTTATACACCGAATCCTTCCAGAAGTGGTCTTTGAGCACTGATCTGAGAGTAAAATCAGAACACTGCATGGTGTGACCCAAAATTTCTAATACAATCACAAATATATACCTTGAAATGATTCGAGGACTAGGTTGTGCAAAAATTGAGCCTGGATAGAAATATACTCTCCATAATATTTCCCTGAAACATGTTTAATATATTATTTTAAATGTCGAATATAGGAGTAGGAGGATGGCTCAATGGTAGAGCGTTTTCCTTGCACACAGCTGATCCACAACTGACTGCAGTTCGATCCCCCAGTGTCCCATATGGTCCCCCAACCCAGGGGCGATTTCTGAGCACATAGCCAGGAGTAACCCCTGAACAGACTAGATGTGGCCCAAAAAATAAATTAAAAAAACATATGATTTTAAGAACACTACCACATATTATGACTGAAAGTTAGTCATAATGATGTCTATTGACCTTACCTGACTAACCTGAAAATTACTGTATTAATCTGGACAAAGTTTAAAACCAGGAACTTTTTAATAAAATTATATATTTTCTTTTGAAAAACTAAACTTTTACATTATTGAACCTGTATTGCCACAAAAATTTTCACCTTTTTTCACAATTTTTGTTGTAGTTGTTCTGTAGTGTAATTTAAAATACTGTTTACTTAAGTACCATTCATTTGGATTAGAGTTTTATTGCTTTTAGTTCAACTGACTACTCACTTTTCATACAAGACATGAGGTATCTGTTGCTATCCTCCATCAGAAAACAAGTCTGGCACAGGACTAATTTAAATGAAATATCATAATTCTTCCATACCATATGTCCCTTTTTAATTTTTCCACTAGTAAAATAATAAAATAATTTTTTTGACTAGGAAAAGATTATCAGGGCGGGATTTCTATTTGCAACCTTGATTTATTACTTTATATATGCATTGTACTTAATTTGTCAGAGACAAAATTCTAGAAAAAGAAAAAATAGATAATATAAGAATATTGATTGAGAGATGTTATATTCATTATGACAAATGTTAGCAAAGAAAATTCGGGGAAATGAGACTTAAGAATATGAGCTAAAGGAAATATGCATAAGATATTGGAGTACCTAAATTTGGGAATAGTGGTTAGCCTAGGCATTCATATAATGACCACATTATAACTCATAGATCACATGTACTATCAGCATCTAATTATGCACACAGGTTTTTGCATAATTTAGCATGTTTTGGGGAGGCTTAATGAAGATAGAAGTGAAAAGGGACCAGGGTTTTATACACTGAGCATATTCCAGTAGTTGAATGGATAATTTTATGAAGTTGTCTCCTACACAGGAAGTTTGTAAGCACGTTAATTTCTGAGTTGGAGTCATAGAAGCTGTTTGATGTTCTTAAGCTTATATAGGAGTCCTCTTTGTTTATTATTGTTTTTGTAAACAGTTATTTGCAATGGGTCTACTGGCACACAATTCCACCACCCTGTATCACCATTCCATCTTCTCAGATTCCCTCTCATCCCCAATTTGACTCTTAAAAAATAAATCTTTAAGTTTATTTGTTGTATTTTCTATTCTGTTCATAAGGTAGTGTTGGATCTAGTGGTTTACACATTAAAAGTTCATAAAGCTCCTTACTCTTGCCCCCTCTCTCCACTTTCGTATCACTATTCCACTAGCTGAGTGTGGCTTTGTGGAATTGAGCTAGTCATTTAACCTCTTGGGTCCTCTGACTGTACTTCTATAAAATGAGGAGGCTGGACTCTGAAAACTTCCATCTCTCATAGTCTATTCTGTGAATCTAGGATGCTGAGGGCAGACAATTCATTTCAGTGTCTTGTTAAATGACATCCAGTGTCATGAAATAATATATCAAGAGCAACAGCAGGGTCTTTCTATCCTGAATTTGGTTTGAAGCCAGCAGATAGGGTTGCTTGAATTCATTTTCTTTCTTTGGTAAGGGGATAGGTTTGATGACCTAATGGGCCTTTTACATCTCTTGTATCTTTGATGAGGTTACTAGGCCTCTGCATAGGGAACTGCAAAGAGTTACTATAGTGAATTCTTCTTTGTAGTGATTTTTCTCTTTTTTAAAGTGCTTGACATTTTTGCAATTGCACTTTGATTCAGATTATAGTCACTGTATAGTTCAATATGCTAGTGAGCTGAATTCTTTTTAAGATATAAATGTTCAGGTACATAAATTAAAAATAATGAACATTATTGCATATAACATACATATAATTTTATAATTTTGGTGTACTCAATGAAAATCTATAGTGGCTTTCAAAGCATCAATAAAAAGTAACTATATAATTTTCTGTTTAATTGGTAAATAACTTCAATATTCATTTTTATTTTTGAACAGTTCATGAGATGCATATGTCTTTTTAATCCATTTCCCAAAACAAAACGCATACTTTTTGTAAATAAACTCTAGTTAGAGGGATAATTTGACCTCAGGCAAAATAGATTTTTATTTTTAATTATTTTATTTTTATTCTTTCTTTCAAGAAACAGGAGACAAATTGTATGCATAATATGCTATCAATAATATGAAACATAAACCAAAGTGCATATAAAAAGAAAAAACGGTGCCTGATATAGAAACAGAATGTGATACAGGAGAAAACTTGCAGACATTGGTGGAGCAAAGTGGAAACAATTAAAAGAATTGAAATTAGAAACACTGTACACCTGAAACACAAACATGAATGACTAATTTACAGTGTTCAAATAAAAATAATAAAATTAACATACAATTAAGTTATAATTTATAATGAGGTCAATAGAATATATATTTGCTTCCAATATAAATGAGAGCAAAGTTATTTTAAAAAATAGGGGTATAAAAATTAAGAGAAGGAAATTTAAAAAGAGGAACAAAGGGGCCAGAGTGGTGTGGCATAGGGCATTGTCTTTTATCTTGCACACACTGACCTAGGACAGACCCTGGCTCAATCCCCAGGGTTGTCCCATATGGTCCTCAAAGCCAGGAGCGATTTCTGAGCGCATAGCCAGAGTAACTAGGTGTGGCACAAAAAACCAAGACAAAAAATAGAAAGAAATAGAAAAGAAATAAAAAAGAAAGAAAAAAGGTAGGAAGGAAGGAAGAGGATGAAGGAAAGGAAGGAAGGAAGGAAGGAAGGAAGGAAGGAAGGAAGGAAGGAAGGAAGGAAGGAAGGAAGGAAGGAAGAAAAAGAAGAAAGAAGAATAAGGAAAAGAAAGAAAGAAAGAAAGGAGAAAGAAGAAAGAAAGAAAGATAAGAAGAAAGGAAGAAAGAAAGAAAGAAAGAAAGAAAGAAAAGAAAGAAAGGAAAAGAGAAGAAGAGGAGAGTAGGTGAGGAAGAGAGAGAGAGAAGAAAGAAAGAAAGAAAGAGAAGAGAGAGAGAAAGAGAAAGAAAGAAAGAGGAAAAGAAAGAAAGAAAGAAAGAAAGAAAGAAAGAAAGAAAAGAAAGGAAAGAAAGGAAAGGAAAAGAAAGAAAGAAAACAGACACAAGCAAATTGTGAAAACTATTGTAATCTTTAATGAAGGTCATTAAGACAATTGCAGAGAAACTGGAGTAATACCACAGCAGGGGTAGGAAGTTTTGCCATGCATGCAAGCAGACCTAATTCAATCCTCAGCATTCCCATATATTCCCCTAAATCTGCAAGAGTGACTTTTGGTGCAAAGCCAGGAATAATCCCTGAGCACTGACAGGTGTGGCCCAGAAAACCAAAACAAAAGACAATGGCAGAAGATTTGGTATACACTTGTTAGTTGTCCCATTTTGTTTATTTCATTTGTTTACGAATATTAAGTGATCTCAGCTATGCATTGGTATCTAAATCGGTGTATTCTATGGGAATGACAGCGTCAAATAAATGATGTTGTCCAGAAATTCAATAGCACCCATTACTGCAGCTTTTTGTGGAATTTTGGTTGTTTTGTTTTGTGTTTTTCTCACTTTTTTATGTCTTGGATTATATCTCTTTCGAGAAAAGTGTGAATCTACAGAGCTGGTCTGGTGTGAGCATGGAGTCTATATGGGCCTGGTTACAGCTGCCAGGTATCCCTGAAGAAAGAATATGTGGGTCGGGGGAAGAGTGGCTGCATACATTTCAAAAAAAGCCCTAGTAATATGAGCTCAAATACCAGCATATCTGAAGTTTGGTCAGGTTAGTGTCTCCTAAGAGATTTATCGAGGAGTGCTGCAGCAGGGCCATAGGCAAAATTGGGGATTAAGGGTAATGGATGCAGCAGGTGTGGCTTTGGCAGGGTGTGAGCTTGGCCTGCCCTCTCCTCCTGAGGTTGTCAAGTTTCAGCTGCATGCCAGATATACCCATGATTTTTCATAGCTTGGTTTATATCTCTAGAGGAAAGAGTGAGTCTATGCCATATGAACATGGCAACTGTGTTTGAGCTAGAATCTAGATTTATTAAAATAGTGCACAGTACCCCATCTGTAACTGAATGTGGAGTTAATAAATTTTCATTTTAAAATGAACTATAACTCATTATTAGGAATAAGCCTTATAAAGAATAATCACTGTAAACACAATGTTCATGCAGAAAGAAGCTTTGATAGTAAGAATTCTTAAAATTAAAGGTATAATTATATTTGTCAAATAAGCATACATACTTTTTTTAGGTGGGGCTCCACCCGGTGACTTTAAGGAGTTACTCCTGGCTATGTGCTCAGAAATCGCTCCTGATGATTTTTATTTTGGGGATCATATGGGATGCCAGGGGATCAAACTGCATTTTGGTCATCCTGGGTCAGCCACATGCCCTACCGCAACACCATGTATACTTATTTTTATCTTCCTTTCTTTTCCCTTTTTTCTCCCTGTCTCTCTGTGATCTCTCTCACTTTCATCAAATCCATTACACAAAGTTTGAATTTAAGGGATTGCTTTACAATTTTAAAAGTTTATAAAGCATACCTATTTCTACATTTAGAAAAGCATAATATTCCTCAAGGATTTTAATGACTTTCAAAGAAAACCACTGAAACACAAAGGAATTGTACATTTTAAAACATAAGACTAGAGGAAATATTTCAAAGAAGAGAAAGAAGATAAAATATTTTATTAGCATTCTACAAAATTAGTCATAGTTAAGATAATTTAGAAATTAAAAGTATAAAACGTAAAACCATATATTTTACTAACATTTTCCCTTAACATTATAATACAGGCCAACAAAATTAATATGAATTGTGTTTATATTCTTTAGAAATCATGACAATGATTAGTAGTAAGTTAATTCAATGTCTCAGATCTAGTTATTATTGCAGGTTGTTGCCAAATTCCTCTTCCATTAAAAAGCTCAAATAGGAAAATAAAAAAATATTGTTTACATTAAAGGAACATGATCATGATTAATAAATACTTGAAATATCAGAGAGTAGCAAATCAAAACAACAGAAAGTAGTATCTCACACCAGTAAAAATAGCATATGACAAATAAAAAGGAAACAATTACTAATGAGGGTGTACTGAAAATACAGAAGCATACATTCACTTTTGATGGAAATGTCATTTAGTCCAGCTGTTAATAGAGACTTGTCAAAATAACTAAGAATGGAGCTTGCTTTATGACTCAGATATCCACTATTAAGGACCTAGCCCTAGACACAAACTCATCAAATTAAAAAGAATGAATGTACATCTTAGCTCTTATCACAACAGGCAAGTTAGGGAAGTAAACCAAATATCTTACTACAGATATATGGATTAAAAAGTCAGGGCCCGGAGAGATAGCACAGCGGCGTTTGCCTTGCAAGCAGCCAATCCAGGACCAAAGGTGGTTGGTTCGAATCCCGGTGTCCCATATGGTCCCCCGTGCCTGCCAGGAGCTATTTCTGAGCAGACAGCCAGGAGTAACCCCTGAGCACCGCCGGGTGTGGCCCAAAACAACCAAAAACAAAAAAAAACAAAAAAAATAAAAAGTCATGGTATGTATACACATATATACATAATTTCAGACATAAGAAAATGTCATGCAGTTATCAGCAATTTGGGAAGACTTGAAGTGTGTCTTACTGATGGAAATACGTCAGAGGTAGAAGGAAAATATAGGATAGTCTCACTCATATGTAGTATAATAAATAATAATAATAATAAATAAATAATAAATTAAGGGATAGGAGCAGTATTAATTGTAGTTCTGTGAAAGGCAAGTGCCTATCCAATATACAGCTCTCCCCCCCAAAATATATATTTTTATATAAATATTTTATTGTAGAAAAGACAGAAAAGTTAGGATAACATTAAAATATGAAATTGAGAGACCACTCACATTGCAATTGAAAGATATATATACTTGAAAAAGCCATTTACCATTGAATTATATGCTTATTTTCTAAATTTCATGGCCAATTAATGGGATTTTTCTTAAACTACTTTTTCTGTTTGTTTGCTTTCTGGGTTTTGGGCACAGACTGCAATACACAGGCATTACTTTTGGTTCTGAACTCAGAAATCACTCCTGGCAATGCTCAAGAAAACATATGGGATGCCTGAGATTGAACTTGAGTCAACCATGTACAAGACTTGCTCCTTACTATCTCCCCTGCCCTATTTTCTAATTTGTTAACCTTTGTATACAAAATATGTTATGTTTCAAACATAGTAGACTTACAAATATGATAAACCTTAGGAAGTTTTAGTATTCAAGTTTAAAATATAGTCAATTAGCAGTAATTTTAATATTATGTGTTGATTCTAAGTTAGCTTTCTTAAAAACATGATACATTTTTATGCTATAAAATGAGACTGTATTAACTCTTTTCTACAAATTAAGGATTTGTATGCAACTAATCCTGATTCAGTTTTTAAGTATTATTTTAACCATCATGATATTGATGCATTGATAGTAATGCATCAATATTTGGGAACATTTAAATATAGTATATTTTTTATTAGCAATGAGTTAATAATATTGATATTTATGTTGCTGCTTTATCTCAAATGGCAGCCAGTACAGGTAACATAACTCAATTTCTATTCATGTCACCTCTCCCTTTTCCACATCCATAATAGATAATGCAAAATCAAATATTTCAAATCTATCTTCTTTTCAGTAAGCAAATGAGCCATGTGACAATAAAAAAAATGCAATTATTTTGTTTTGTTTCTTTCTCACCAGACTGAAAGAAAAACAACTATGTGGATACAACTTTTGGTAAGACTATAAAAAAAAAAGACTTCTGATATCTCAGAACATTTATAGTGAGAAATGATAAATATATAGGATTAATATTCTAGAAAAAACACGCTCATGTGTGATATATGGAATATATCATATAGTGATGATAAAAATTAAGATATCTAAGCCTGTCCACACCTGCCATCTTTCCAGCAGAAACATGGCTCAGCTTCTCTGGGCCATAAAGCTCTAAAAAATATGATGGCTGCTGAATGTTCCCAGGTCATCTGATCCAGGTTGATACTAGGGTCTTCTCAGAATGGTGGGGCCAAATTTTCCTTAATGCCTAAAGGCAAGGCATTACATCTCCATACGTAACACACGTCAATAAAGAAACATCACAGTCCCACAACTTAACCTTATCAAACTGTCAATACAACTGATTTGTTTCAGATTTATAGATTCTGCACTAGGAGCCTCATGATACCTCAAAATTTCGTACTAGTGTCATTCCAGAAAATCTGAATGGGAAAGTTACATATATTACTATGAAATCTACCAACCTCAGTGAGTCTTAAACAGTTACATAAAATGTTTAGCTAGCACCAACCACAGCTCAGTAAATTCATCGCCACTGACTCAAGTAACACCATGAAGAGATATGCAATTATTGCAAATTGACTCTTCTTGATTTATGTTGATCATCTCATTTGGCTTTGTGTTGTATAAAAACAATATGAAGTAAATTTGTTTGTGCCTGTAAAGGGGCAAGCTAGAGTAGTAGGTAGGTAGGTAATTGGGGACAATTGTGAAGGGAAGGTCACTCTGGTGGTGAGACCGGTGTTTGAACATTTTTGCTAGAAACAACTGTATCATGAATAACATGTTAAATGACTGTTATATTATTTTAATTTATTGTAAATATATAATTATAAATTTATTATAAATTTAACTCCAAATTAAAAGAAAAGAAAGGATTAACATTCCATTATTATCTACATTGGTAGACAATTATTGGATTTTTTTAAATTTTTTTAAATTTAAGTCACTGTGATTTACAATATTATTTTTTCATTTTTGTTTTGGGACCATACCTAGCCTAAACCATACCTAGTCTCTTATTCTTAATTTTCTGGTCAGGAACCACTCCTGACAGTGCTCATGAGACCATATGTACTATCAGGATAGAACCCATTAGTCATATCAAAGCAAATATCTCACAAGGTATATATATATATATATATATATATATATATATGTTGGGGACTGTGACTTGTTTGAGGCCATTTTGCTGTTCTTTCTGCCATAATCCAGCCTTTCATCTAAAGGCTACATGCAGTCTTGCTGTAAGTTCTTGGGCCAAAGAGAAAGGAATGTGCAGCTGCAAGAGATAATTAATCTTGTAGCCCGGAGGAGAGCAACACGGCCCGGTACCATTCCCAGAAATGAGGTCTTACTCCCTCAACTACATTCCGGAGTCAACAAGGCAGTTATTATGTGTATATGTTACATTGTCTGTACAAAATTATTTCTGTAAGAACATTGCCCCCACCTTATATCTGTTAAAAGTTTAGATATGCAGCTAGAAGGTCACAAGAAATTTCCATGGAAACAGCACGTTCATCATGACTTGCAGGTAATCCTGCCTCCTAGCCCACTGCCCATTTCCTTATTTGGAGAATGATTTACTTTCTTTGTTCCTTGTAACCTGATATGTATTCTTGCCTTGTATGGACCTTCGCACCAAAAGTGTGATTGACATTATCTTTGTACTGCCCCCTTCTCCTTCACTATATAAGAAGGAGCTGTAGCCAAATAAAGTTGCCCTTGAGCAGTGAGACATTGCCTTGGGTCTTTATTATTAACCTCTCTCAGATTTTTACAGGTGTGGTTGTTCTTCTACCCAGCAAAATAGGAGTGCGGTTGTCTGAGAAGTCTTCCCAGCTAATTCCTGCTGGCCGGGCCCCCCTGGGGGGCTTCAGGACCCCGCATTTTGGTGCCCAACGCTGGGCTCGAAGACCACCGCCACACCCCGAACGACTACGGGTCGGCGAGTCCGGAGCTGTTTCGTAAATCGCAGGAAATACCCCATCCGGGTAAGCGTTGAAACGAGTTAGCCTTAATCAAAAATTTAAACTGCAGTTTTTTCAGTCATTCTGATCACCGCCCCTGATTGGCTCTTGGGGCTTCGCCCGTTGGCTTCACTTCCATGGGTGTTTCGTTGAGTACTGAACTTAAATTCATTCGAGATATACAGTCTGAATTGAAACGCAGACATATAGAGTTTACCAAAAAAGATATTTGTAATTTTTTAATGTTTGTTCATGATGTTTGCCAGAAATCTAGTGTTCCCGGGCTCCCTCTCGCTCTGACTCTGTCTCTCAGTTTCCTTCCTCTTCTGACCCTTCATCTTTACTTCTGCCACTGCACCCTCTGTGCAAAATCCTAAACAGCCCTTCACTTCCCTAGCTTTAGCTCCGTCCCTGTCTCACCACCCTCCCCTCCTTAGCCAGCAATTGCAACAATACAAAGCCTTTAATTGGAAAAGCCTCAAAGAGCCGTTTCAAGCCGTAACCTCCTATGGCCCCCAAGCCCCTTACACGCTCTCCTGCTTAGAATCTAAAAGCTGAACTCTTTGTCTCTTGGGAAGTTAACTTTTTTTTTCCGCTGCAAAGCCCTTGCAGATAGGCAGGAATCCTGATCTCTAAGCTCTTATAGCTGGCCTCGCCTCTTTTCATACCTTAAAGGTACAGCACACACTTTCCAGGTCCCAGCTTGCCAACATGGCTCTTGCTGCCCTCTGTGCCTGGAAGTCGCTCCCCAGAGCCAGCATTCCAGCAGCTCCCCCACACGCGGCAACAAACTTTTGCTGCTTTCTCCCCCCCCCCTTTCTGACTTGAGTTCCCAACTCACCACAATTACATCTATGGTGTCTCACCTCTCTAACAAACTTGATAATGCTCTTAGCTCAAAAACCAGTGCTACTACCTTTCCTGTCTTTCTCCCTAATGGAAAAAGTCTCCCCCCCCTCCCCGCCTGCTCAGCAGCCTCCGCAGCTACCTTCTCAAACGCCTCCCACTGATCCCCCGCACCCCAGGGGAAAAATTCTAAATGCCCAAGACGCTCAGTCCCTAACCATGGCAGATTCCCTCCTCTCACCGCTCCCCCTCTTAAAGCTATAGAAATGAAACTACTTGGCCAAATTGAAAATCTTAAACAAATCTTAAGCCTTCAAAAACAGGCTGCTTCTCTTAATTCACAGGTTTCTGCCCTTCAGGCGTTTCCCCCCCTCCTAAATCTATTGTTGTCTGTCCTCTGCCCACTGAATTCTACGGCCAGGCCCCCCCTCTTGAGAATTCAAAGGAACAAACTAATAAAAGTCAGGCTGAGTGCCATAAAACAGAAACTGCTGCAGTGCCTACAAAAAATTCTAAGGGCACAGTGAGCAGGATAATTACAAAGTATCATCTGCTAAGCCATAAAACCTTGCGATATCTACACTTTGCTGTTAAAACTTCTGAGCCTAATGTACCCTTTACTCAGTACATTTTGCTCAAACCAGTCCTCAGCCTCCTTCAGCCTCTTTCCTACCAGCCTTGGGAAACAGCCAGCTCAGGCCCTGCCACTCCCACTTTAAGCCTTCCAATTCACCTTGAAATACCCAATCTTTGTTATTCAAAATAAATCTGAAAAGTGGCATCTCTTGCATATTCTCAAATCAATTAATAAAACCATGATCCCCATGGTGCTTTTGCAACCCAGACTCCCCTCTTCGGTTGCCATTCCCTCTAATTCCAATAAATTAGTAATTAATCTTAAAAGATTGCTTTTTTTTCTCTATATCATTACACCCTGCAGACTGTAAATAATTTGCCTCTAGCCTTCCTGCTGTTAACTGTGCTGGCCCCTCCCCGAGTTATCAGTGAAAGACTCTGCTTCACCTTGTTAGCCCTACACTTTGTCAGATATGTGTTATTAGGTTTAGTGCATTAAGTGGTGTAAAGTAATTATTAAAACATTAAAAAGCAACATGAAGATAAGGGCAATAAACTTTTTTTTTCATGCCTCTCAGAAAATTTTAGAGCAAGGTCATAATTCTGTCACTTTACAGATAACAAAATGTTGGTAAAAGAAAAACTTCTTTGTGTTTTAAAATCCAAACGAACACAAAAGTGTTAAATTTAAGTCTTATATTTCTATTAAAAGTTTTATTTTAATTTTTAAAGTATTTACAAAATTATGTGAAAAATAATGTGGTTAGCCTTTTTAAACAATATAGTTAATTTAATGCACAGTGAACACCTAGGTGTGCTTTATAGTACCCTTAGTTTTAACTTTGTGCTACAGCAATGGTTTTTCTTTATTTCTGCATTGAAAGAACTATTATTTTAAGTGCATTCAAAATATCAGCACATTATACAAATCTGTATATTTGTGTCGCAGTGAAAAAATAATATAAATGAAAAATATATTATATATAATTTTATAAGTAATATATAAAAGTAACTAAACTTTATAAGCAAATTAACTAGTATTAAATATAATTTTAGTCTTAAGTTCTAGGTGTGTAAATGCATCAGATGTCTTTAACTATATTTTATAATAATCTAAGCATTTAGTTAATTTAGTATATAATATTTTTTACAAATTATTCACTTAAAGTCTTCATAGTAAAAACAGTTGTTTGTTTTTTAAAATGAGTTTTTATACCTTTAATAATCATAGTTCATGCTATTGTGTTTAATCATAAAAATTTTAACACTTTATTGCAGCTGTCTTACTGTTCTACTGCAAAACCAATTTAAAGAAAACCTATTCATTTACAGCAAATCATTTCATACTTCCAAGTAGAGACTCCTTCTACAGTGCTCATTAACCATTTTACTTAATGTTTTAAACTTCAAATTAAAATTGTTTTAAAAATGTTTTGTGTTAAATCTAAACCTTAAAATTTATTTTCAGCAAAGTTCCACTCCATCTACATTAAGTACTTCTCAAAACTAAAAAAAGTTTTTCTACAAAAATTTTTTTTCTTCTCACAAACATGCTAGCTAAATATTTAAAAGCGCTTGTCAATTTTTTATAAATAAGTCTTAAATCAATCCTTTTGTCTGTTTATGTGTCTGTTGTGATGAATGAAAGTGGCCACAAGTGTAAAATGTTGTGTTTAGTGTTGTTTTGTTTTGTCTGTTTATTTGTTATCTCTACATTTTATAATAATACAATTTTTAAAGCCTTATCCATTTTTCAAATTTCAATTAATTTTTTCAACCTAGTTCAGTCTGGTCAGTTCACAAACTGGCATCTTGCAACTAAAAATCATGTGCTAAAAATTATGTATTAAGCTAGCTTTGTCCTTCTAAGAACATGGCGGAAGGTGTGGGAGATGGCAAACCCCAGATTTCTCAATGGCCATCGGGGATAACTTTTCCCTGGAGAATTTCTGGACTTTGCAGTCACCCGGCTTTCCTGTTATGTGTAAGTTCAGGCCTATAGAATATGTATTTATGGCTAAAAAATAGCATCCAGCTTTAACATAATAACTAAAAGTTTAAGAAAAATCCTTTATATTCAGTTTAAAAAAATTTTTTTTTAATTAGCAATTGTTAATTATAAATTTTCTTTTATGCCAAAGTCTAACAGAAGTCAAATAACATTCCCGTGGTATTCAAAAATAACTAGTGTAATGTAAATTGCTAATGTTTTCTGCCTGTAAACCCAAGCCAAAAAACTAAGTAAATTCTTAATTTTTATATGAAGTAACCATTTTGCCTCCTGCCAAGCTGTTTTCTTATAAACCTCCTGCTAGCCGCCATTCCTGCAAACCTGTTTCTAACTGACTCCACCTTTGACAATGCTGAATTAGACACTCTGCCTAGCTGCCTTGGTTGCCCACCATTGCCACCAACAACCTCCATTGTAAACAAGTCACGGTCGTGGAACTTTGCTTGCTCGAACCATATATGTGCCCGCCTGTTCAACAATCAAACATTTGCAATCAAACCATTATTGTCAACAACTCTTCCATCTTCATTGAAGCCCCCAACTCCACTTATTTTGTTTGTTCCACTGGATTTTCTCCCCATATTGTTACTGAAATGTTTCTTGCTTATCATGATTGTTATGTTTTAGCTTTGTTAATGCCTAAAATAACCATCAAACCTGTTGGTCCGGTTTCCACCTTGAACCTCATCCTGCAAATGGTCAATGCCTCTGCCCAAGCGCTCTCCAACACCAGCTATGAACACTGTTAAATCTGCAATTCACCGGTTTCGCCGTTTTATGAAAGCATCACAACGTTTAAATCTCCTATCTACACCAATGACTCTAAACTTCTTCTCTGGAAAGTTCAGCCTCAGCGTCATTAACTCACTGTTGGGCAAGTTGTGAGCTACGGACTCTGCCTTCTGGCCCATCCTCCTCCTCTCAAGTTATTTTAAATATTATAAATGCCTCTGCTCTAGCCCTCACAGACCCAGATTATGAACGCTGTTGGCTTGGCTTCTCTCCTCAACCCCTACTCTTATCCTTCCGTCTTTCAACAACGTCGCGAGCCCTTTACAACTGTCACCCTTGCAGTCCTCCTTGCTGTTGGCGCCACTACTAGTGCTGGCATAGAAATTTACTCCCTTGTTTCCACTCAGTCCAATCTTCGCATTCTCACTCAGGCTGTAAAACGAAACATTAATGAAATCAAACATAGCTTACAATTTCTCACCGATACTGTTAGTTCCCTTGCTAATATAGTTCTTCAAAATCGCCGTGCTCTATATTTTGCCCTTATGTAAGAGGGGGGAGTCTGTGTAGCCCTTAAGGAACAATGTTGTATTTTCAAAGATAAACCTGGATTAGTTAGGAATAGCGTTCAACACATTGGTGACGGTATAAAAGACTTCCAAAAACATTTCGATGAAAAACAAGGTTGGTAACAGGGTTAGTTTTTCTCTTCTCCTTGGATACATACATTACTGTCCACTATTTTGGGCCCTCTTATTAGCCTCATGCTGCTCCTTTCCTTTGACCCATGGGCTTTCCGCAAACTTACTGCCCTTGTTAAAAACCAGGTAGATGAGACGGCAAAAACCTCTGTTCAAGTTCACTACCAACAGTTAACCCAACGTGACTCCTGTGAAAACTTGGCTTTTGTCACCAAGCCGCCCTTCCAGCCACTAAGTTTTCAGGAGATAGAGCGCATAGCTAACAAACGGAGCTCGCTCCGGTACTTGTGCTCTCGGCTGTGGAGACACCTACGACGGGATTAGCAAGGTCCCAGTTAGGACACGGCCCTAAAAGGCTACAAAACATAATTCGAATCTCTGTGCACACCCATGGCGCTTGTAGCCACCTTTTAAATGCGGCTTTGGCCGTGTCCGACCTGGTCAAACCTTGTAGCCTAAGACACGGTTCTTCCACCCGCTCACGACTTTCCTTCTTTTATTAGAAGAGAAAGGGGGGAGATGTTGGGGACTGTGACTTGTTTGAGGCCATTTTGCTGTTCTTTCTGCCATAATCCAGCCTTTCACCTAAAGGCTACATGCAGTCTTGCTGTAAGTTCTTGGGCCAAAGAGAAAGGAATGTGCAGCTGCAAGAGATAATTAATCTTGTAGCCCGGAGGAGAGCAACACGGCCCGGTACCATTCCCAGAAATGAGGTCTTACTCCCTCAACTACATTCCGGAGTCAACAAGGCAGTTATTATGTGTATATGTTACATTGTCTGTACAAAATTATTTCTGTAAGAACATTGCCCCCACCTTATATCTGTTAAAAGTTTAGATATGCAGCTAGAAGGTCACAAGAAATTTCCATGGAAACAGCACGTTCATCATGACTTGCAGGTAATCCTGCCTCCTAGCCCACTGCCCATTTCCTTATTTGGAGAATGATTTACTTTCTTTGTTCCTTGTAACCTGATATGTATTCTTGCCTTGTATGGACCTTCGCACCAAAAGTGTGATTGACATTATCTTTGTACTGCCCCCTTCTCCTTCACTATATAAGAAGGAGCTGTAGCCAAATAAAGTTGCCCTTGAGCAGTGAGACATTGCCTTGGGTCTTTATTATTAACCTCTCTCAGATTTTTACAGGTGTGGTTGTTCTTCTACCCAGCAAAATAGGAGTGCGGTTGTCTGAGAAGTCTTCCCAGCTAATTCCTGCTGGCCGGGCCCCCCTGGGGGGCTTCAGGACCCCGCATATATATATATATATGCATATAATCCATTATGCATATATATATATATGCATATAACCCATTAGAACATTGTTAACAATAGAATTTTATAAATTCAATGTTTTATACATATCTTTTATACAAAGCTTTATATTTAATATAAAGCAATGTTAATACAGTATTACAACATCACGTTCTCAACCAAAGTGTCTTCCTCCCTCTAACATTTTCACAGTGTTTCCACCCCCAATCTACCTATCTCCATGGCCACTCATTTTTTTTTTTTATTTTTTCGCCACGCCTGGTAATGCTCAGGAGTTACTCCTGACTATGTGCTCAGAAATAGCCTCTGGCTTGGGACACCATATAGGATGTCAGGGGATTGAACCGTGGTCCATCATAGGCTAATGCATGCAAAGCAGACACCTTATGCCCTGTGCCATTACACCGGCCCCTCCATGGCCACTCATTAGGGTAAACTCACTTATAGGGTTTTTTTAATTTGTCCAAATTTAACTGTGAGTATACCTGCTTTTGTAACTGCATCTAAATTTTAACCAATTATTAGCAATATTGAAACTTTTCTAGAAGTCAACCAGCAACAGTATTAATACAAGTATTATACTTCTAAATGTTGATTAGTTTTCATCACATACAAAAAAAAATACTTCTAAAGTTGACAGTCAATTGCTAAGCACTATGTATCTGAGAATTCTCTACCTCTAAAATACCTTGCTTTCTATTATTTTTATATTGGGAGGCATAATTTTGGATATAATATTTTTTCTTTTTACTTAGTTTTACTCATATTTTTCAAGATTAAGTGTTATTTGCTTTAATAAGTATAAAGGCAGAGAGCATTCCTGAAAAAACAAATGGAAAAAAATTTATCAGAGCCACATCAGCCAGATGACCACATCACCTAGAGGATGAAGGATCTTCTTAGCTATTCCTTCTGACTTTTGGCTCCATACAAAGATTAATGAGGAGACAGTAAAGAACTGTTACGTATATGAAGGTTATCATAATAAAGTAACATTAATAAAATTCTGTTATAATAAAGTAACATTAATACAATTCTATTTTAACTTTTGATTAAATAGAAATAGAAAACATTTAGTGAAACTACTATCCACTTAGAAAAAGAATAATATTAACTTGTATAAGTGAATTTCAATGGTGAAGGAGTCCTAAGAGTTAGTGCAAAGGAAAATCAAATTGCTAAATATCTGATTTGACCTAGCTAAGTTTTATAAGCTCTAAATAAAATTTTACTTTCAAAATTATCCCTTAAACAGACATTAATAAGCATAATTTGATTGAACAAGGCATAAGAACAGTTTTGCAAAAGGCAAAGGCTCATTACAATTAAAGATTTTTATCACACATAGTTGGCAGACATGTGTTCTTTTTTGTGATATACAACTTTCTAAAATACTCAAAATTAACCTGAAATGTATAGTTTCATTGTATTCAGTATTTACAGATAATTTTAGGCTATCCTTCTTCTTATTATTATTATACACATATATGGTAAGAGGATAGACCATACCTTATATAACAATGTTTTCCCATGAAGTTTAACACACCAAATAGGGGGTCAGAGATAAAGGAGAGTGGATAGGGCAATTCCCATCACCACATATGGTTCTCTAAGCTTCACCAGGAATAAAACCTGAAATAAAAACCAAAGAAAACAAACTAAACCATATCAAACAGGGCCAATACATATGTATTTCCTTTTGCAGAAAGGGATAAACAAGTATTTAAGTGTCTTAGTTCTTGTAAGAATTTCTATATTTCTCCCTTTATTCAATCAAGACTTTTAGAAATTAGATTTCCTAGAAGTTTTGTTTCAGGGCATTAATAGATTTGAAGCATCTACACAGATTACCATGAAACAATACTCAATTACCCAGTTGAACAACAACAAAAAAGTAGAAAATATTCAAAACTGCAAATAAAGCTCAACTCTCCCAAACTATGACTAGGTATAATTAAAGATTTTATGAGAGCCAAGGGATAGTACAGTGGAGAAGGAATGTGTTTGTACTCAACCAGATTCAATCCACAGTCCCTCGAGACTGCCAGGAGTGACTCATAAAGGGAGAGCCAGAAAAAAAAAAAAAAAAACAACAACCTGAACACAGCTGGATGCTCCCCCAAAATAAAATAAACAAAAAAGGATGATAAAATTTTTGTTATATATTTATTTTAATAACATATATGTATAGTGTAAGCACACCAATTAAATAATTCAGTCTGAAAAACTCAGCCACAATCTTAACAATACATTTAATCTTTTAGCAAATAAAACTTAAAATATGATTTGATTCAGATCTATTACTTATATTAAAGTTTAATTTTAAATTATTTATAAAACTTCGGCTTAAATATACAAAGCATCTCTAAATTCCCTGTTTTGCTAAATTCAAGTCTTAAAACCTTCTACTCATTCATTTATATATGGTCCTCTAAGATTTCTTCACAGTCAGCCATTTTAAGACAGAAATCTGGGGCCGGCGAGGTGGCACTAGAGGTAAGGTGTCTGTCTGCCTTACAAGCGCTAGCCAAGGAAGGACCGTGGTTCGATCCCTCGGCGTCCCATATGGTCCCCCCAAGCCAGGGACAATTTCTGAACGCTTAGCCAGGAATAACCCCTGAGCATCAAACGGGTGTGGCCCGAAAAAAAAAGACAGAAATCTTTATGTCCTTCCCTCAACAAAGACATTTCCATTCTTTGACTATTTGCTTTAGATAAGTATCTATTTGTTTTGTAGAGAAACTAGGTCTAAGAAATAATTACAATTTATAAGTTATAGAACTACCTGAGAAGTTACAAAGTCTATATTATAAAGCCACACAACACTATCATACCAACATATTTATAGAAGCTACATGCCAACACATTTTATATGGTTACTGTTATTGGTGTGACCTAGAAGATAGAACAACGTTCATCTTTGGAAAGGATGTTTTTCTCACCAGATGAGTTTGTGCTATTTCACACTTTTCTCTCCATCAAATGACCCCGTTTCGCAAAAAATGGTCAAATTTGATTCAAGGCCCTGTTCCAAAATGAGCAACAGATAGCAACAGCAGACAACAGCATGAAGGTACATGATTGATCTTTCTGATACACTGGTCCAGAAACACCCTTCCCAAAATTGTTTCTTTGTGTTTTTCTTTTTGCTTTACCCATTCTTCTTACCAATCAGCTGTTTCCTTTAAGAACATGATCCCCTCATCTTCCAGCCTTATGGTGAGTTGCCAATAAAGCTCTATTTCAACATGTCAAAATAAATAAAAGAAAACTGAATATATAATGATGCAATGCTCTCGCTTTTTAATGAAAAATTCCTATATCTTTAGAAAGTTTGGATTCACACACAAATATTGTCTTTAGTTTGTCACTTCTCACCCCAATTTATTTTCCTGCAAAGTTCCTTTTTCTTAAGATATGTGCCAAATTAGTGCTTAAGGAACTTTTACCCTTTCTATCACAGTCAATAATTTCATATTTATCACTTAGATTGCAGTGGCATTGGCATTCTTCCCAAACAACATCAAGGTATTCCCAAAGAGGAAAAAAAAAAAAACAGGGAGTGTAGGCTCAATGTAAATGATTAGACATTTACCCCAAAATGACTGCAATAAATCAGGTAATAAATATAAGGCAAAAATCTTGGGAACATCGCCTTCAATTACTGTAACAGATAAAGACATAGGCATGCAGCTTCAATTTAAATGGAAAGATTCTGGCATGAGTGTGATAAAAGACTTCATGATTACTCTATAGTGACTGTTTCTGAGTTTCAGAAACCTGCACATATCAAAGTAACAAGGTTAGCTTTAAATGTGATTGAATATTGAGTGTTTTGCATTTTATTGTTGCAGTGAAAATCATGTCATGAATACTCTATTTATGTTTCCATATAAGAGTGTTCCCAATTAATCTGTTATTCAAAAGCCACCAGGATTCTACTAGTAACTGCATTATTTTGTGACATTGACTAAAGCCCAGAAGCAGGTTCTTATGGCCTAATTAATTTTGTTAAATCCTTTTACTCAGTGGGATGCTGCATACCTGGATCTTTGAATGAAAGAATATTAATGAAGCTGGATTGCAGATGATTATATTGAAAGTGATGAAGAATTTATTAGAAAGACAGCCATCATGGGTTATGCAGTATATGAGGCATAAAACTGCTATAAGTAATGACAGAGTGTAGTTTAGGCAAGTAATGGGCAGCAGAGCTACAAAAGGAGAGAGCTTGGAGATATATTATTTAGTAATAAAGTTCACATAAAAATTGAAATATGAGGTTGAAAGATTAACATGGTCATACAAGTCATCTTTAATGTTCATAGCCAAGTTCTGCCTTTTAGAAAGAGTAAACTGAATTTATGCCTACAACAACATGTAAGTCAAAACCCTTAGTTTATATATTTCATGCAAATGACTGCAGACCTTTGGTTTGTAGTTACCAAATTAATATTTAGTAGCATTTAAATTTATTACGTTAACATTGGACCTGGAGCTGTATTTCTGCCTGTCAAATGGCTAACATTTCTGGGTCATATCATCAATAAATAGACTAGCTGCTGTTCCCAGCACTGATTGTACCAAACCTATGAATAAAAAAATTATATCTTATTTTATCTTAAATAAAGTAGAGACATGCTTGCATTTATCTGATAATTATACTACAATTCTATTCACTGATATAAATATTGTAGTCCAGTGTCATATTTCCATACAATGAATGCATAATACTATAATTAAAAATCAGGGCTTTTTATGGAGACATTCTAGAAGCAAAATCAAACATCTTGACAGTCAGATGCCAGAACGGTCACCCTGGTCAAATGACAATACTGGTCTCATTTTTCTTATATCTAAGCGTGACACAATGCTACCATAATAACTTCATGACATTAAATCCCATAAATTTTTGTACATAAAATATATGTAGTCTATGGCTATAAGATAAATTATTATCATCACAATAATAACGATCAATATATTCCGTAGACTATAATAAATGTGGTATCAAAATTCTTGGAGGAAAGTAAGCATATTTGAATTCTCAAATGTTCTCATCTAAGCTTTAAGTTAACTATTTTATATTGTCATGTATCTGATAATGTAAGTCTTTAATTTGACAATTATTGGATTTTATGCAAGTAATTTATAACATTTTTATAATTTACAATTTATTAGATTATGAATAAGATTAAACTGTAGTATTAAACTAATTTCTATCAAGAGAGAGGACAAGGGACCATATAGTACAACTGGTAAGGTATTTATTTGCCTTGCACATTGCTGACCCTGTTAATATCTACAGTGCCCCATTTGGTCCCAGTGTAATATTTGAGCAAAAATCCTAAAGTTATCCTTGAGGACCACCAGGTGTAATTCAGCTCTACCTCTAGCTCTCAGAAAAATGAAAGGAACATAAACCTTTACAAAATGCTTGATACTGACTTTAAAATACTTTCTAGTAAAATCAGTCATGAGAATGAACCTAAGATTGTAATATTAAGTAAAGTCTTCAAAGATGCCTTCATGAGAAGATGGTATATGAGAAAAAGGGCTAAAAAACTGATAATTATCCCATGTGAAACTCAGAATCATTCGAGTAATGGAATGGACAATGCAAACCCATGGTGTTAGAAACAGAAAAGACATTGAAGGAGTCAAGTTGATAATAAAGTAGATAAAGTAGGAAGGGCTATTACCTTATACCTGTTGATCCAGGTTCTATCCCAAACATTCCATATGGGTCCCCAAAATAACTTCATTAGAAGTAAAAGAAGCAGGAGTAAATCATTAGCAATCCCGGGTATGGCCCCAAACAGAAAAACAAAATAGAAAGAAGAAAATGAAAAGAAGAAAGAGGTACATAAAAAGGGAAGGAGTAATAAGATGAACGTAATTCATTACGATTGGAGTCTATAGGTGTTCCAGTGTCCTAGAAATTTTCTTTAGTAATAAAATTGATTAGTTTTGTCTTTGTAATGAACCACAGTAAATTATGTTCTGGGTAAACTTTTGTTGGGGCAGAGGTGTGGAATCTATGTCAATTGTCTTAAATTTTAAGCATTTGCTGCAGTTTTCATTGAGTCAAGTGGTCTACTTCCTCCAGCTCTTCTTTGGTGTATCATTTTTTTGGAGCATAGTAAGAAGAAAGATCAAGGAAAAAGTGTGTCTCCATCAATATATAATGAGAGCAAGAATAGTGGATGAGAAGGACATATGAAAAATAGAATGAATAATTGAATGCGTTTGAATTTTAAGATCAGTGTAGACCTGGATTTTTATTTATTCTACTTTTTAATTCTACTTTTACTCTATTTTTACTTCCATCTATAGATGAAAATCCATTGAATAAGTGAAGACTTACCCATGTTTCTATTAACAGTTTGCAATGTTGAATATTGACTATAAATGGGGCAGCTGTAGGAGAAGCAAAAATTATAGCAAAATACACAAAAATATTTCTTTTTTTTTTTTTTTTTGGTTTTTTGGGCCACACCCGGTGACGCTCAGGGGTTACTCCTGACTATGCGCTCAGAAGTCGCTCCTGGCTTGGGGGACCATATGGGACACTGGGGGATCGAACCACGGTCCATCCTAGGCTAGCGCAGGCAAGGCAGGCACCTTACCTCTAGCGCCACCGCCCGGCCCCTACAAAAATATTTCTTGACTATTCTAAATACCTTTTATGTACTAAATCATCTTTCAAATTTTGTACATTTTATAGTTTTTGTAATGTATGCTGTAATGCATTTTACATTATTTTTAAAAATATTAAATTTTATTTATATATACTCATTATATTCTACCCTGGATGTATGAGACTGAGAGTAGTTTATCAGTTTCTAGTAGCCCATGAAAAGAGGATAGTAAACTATAGAGAAATGAATTGGCATCACTTGGGAATTAAATAAGTCAACATGGATACAGGAGTAAGAATTAGAAGTTATAAAAGGGTGTGCTGTGTCATCTGGTGCATATCTTGAGAAGATAATTGAATTATCTATTATGTATTGTAATTGAATTATGAATTAGGCTTTCAGGGAAACAAAATTTCTTAAATTGAGATCCAGGTGGGGAGTTGTTATCCTGAGAGAAAAATTATTCACACTAAGTATGAGAAATATCTAGCAAGATGCCAAGGACCTACAGGTAAGGCATTGGTCCTCATGAAATTTATAGATGCATATGAAGCACATGGTAATTTAGCCATGGAAAACAGTAATAACAAAGGTTAGAAGTGGAAGCGGTACCACTAGTAAAAATGTAAATAGAGGTTGAATGAATTCAGAAGTAAGAAACAGAAAGAGTTGTAAATAAATTAGAAGTGACCTTCAGTGTGTCACAGAGATACTATAGCACATGGGGCACTTGTCTTGCATGCATTCCACCTTAATAACAATTCCTTAAATCCTATATGTTATCCCAAGTTCACACCAATGGTCCCTAGAAATAGAGCCAGGAGTAAACACTAAGCATAGCTGGATTTGGTCCTAAAATAAACAAAATAAGTAGTTTTTAATAAGAGTTAATAAGGCAATAAAGTAGCTAAAAACATGAACCAGAAAGAAAGCATATGGGTTAAGACTTTGTCCTGCATACAGCTAACACCAGTTTTATCCCCAGTACCTCATATGGTCCTTTGAGCATCACTACAGAGTGATTCCTGAGAACATACAAATCCAGGAGTATAGTCTATTATAAAATGATTTGATCCAAACCCAGCCCATCCCCAAAAAGGTATGTATTTAGAAAGGGTATGGACAATAGACAATAAAAATAAATATGGGAATATAGGTGATGGTGGTTGACATTGGTGATGGGTTTGGTGTTGAAATAGTATATGCTTAAATTTTAACTATCAACAACTTAGTAAATCTTGTTTCTTTAAGTAAAATTAGAAATTAAGAAATAAAAATAAAATAAAATATGGAGAGAGTCAGAGAAAATGTATAGTGAGTTGGGTGCTTTGTTTTACATGTGGCCAACCTGACTTTATTTCTCAGCGTCCCATATACATCCTAGAGCACTGCCAGGAATGCCTTCTGAGTACAGAGCCAGGAGTAATCCTGAACATCACTCGGTGTGATTCAATAAAATAAAATAAACCATAAATTCTTAAAATAGAACTAAGATTTGTAAGTGAGTGTGAGAGATGAAGCGAATTGAGGTTTTTGGCAATTTGATGATTGTAGAAATGCAGTAACTTTGTACTCTAATACCATACAAGTAATACATAAGATACCTCAGTCAAATGATAATTAAACATTTATATATAAATGAAAAATCAAGTATTAGTTCATAATATGAAGACACTATTACTGATTAAAAAACATAGGCGTAATAGCTAAGTGATACAATTGAATAGCACACTGTTATAGCAAGCTCTTTTTATACTAACATCGAAATATATTAATATAGTAAGTGAAAAAACAAGATTGTAGCAAAAATCAGGAATCCATTAGGATTTTTTGTTTAAAAAAAAAAGAGAATAGCTCACGCCCTAGACTAGGGCTTTTTTATTGGTCCCAAGATACATACAGTCCAGCCATGGTTCTGTCAGCCAGTCATCTCTAAATCGCCATCTTGGCATTTGGATAGACCAAAGGGTGACAAGTCTTCTGATTTTCTCTTATTGTTAGCTGGTGAGGTAGGATAACTTGCTCTTAGGTCAAGTTGTTCCCATTTTCCTCGTTGTCAGGGTATCATATTAGGGCTGGCACTTGTTGGTGTCCAAGCAATATTAAGGATGTCCCGTTGGGATTTGTTTCCTGTGGCTGTTGTGAAGAAGTGTGTGGTTTCTATGTCTGTGGTCCAGGGTTCAAGGCTGGACGGTTGGTGTCTAATCACCTGGGGTCTAAGTTGGGTCCACGTGACATATTTTCAAGGTGGGAGATGCCCCTGTATTGTAAACAAGTTTGAGTTCTTATCCTTAATAAACAAGAGCTCGTTTTTATACATAAGATTTCCCCTTTTTTTAGTGTGCCTTTGCAGGAAGAAATGGTGCTACATTATATTGCTGGTGCATTTGAGGGTGGAGAGAGAAGAAAACAAAAACAGGTCACACACCCAAAAAAGATAAAAATAGATATAAAAATATATGTGCTCACGTATATATGTGAAAAGAAAAATATTTTTAAAAAATGAAGTAAAAAATTAATTAAAGGAACAAGGTGATGCAAGAAAGTATCTTGCATTTGGGGAAAAGCAGATAAAGAGGTCTTATACTTATGATGGTAGTATAGGTTTCCCCATTGTCTTTTTGAGATTTTCTTGTGGTGTGTGGGTTCCCGGGTGCCTTTTCATCTCCCAACCTGACCTTCTGGAGATTGGCAAAAGATTTGTGGCAGGGAGGACTTGGGAAGAGTTCACGCATTGGGGTGATACTTGTAGAGCTAAGTCCGGTCATGATCTCTAGTCCCAGAGGTCTGCCTGAGACTATTGCAATGAAATGGGACTTCTGGAAACATAACGGAAGATGCTCTCCCAGGCCCCTTCCTAGGATCAGCGCAAAGACCAGGACCACCAACCACAGAAGACGAATTAAAACGACACTGAGGGAACAGAACTTCTAGAACCACAAAGAAAGACATAATCATAAGTTCAACGCCTTGACTCGTGCAGATACCGAGATTTCTAGATACAGAGGTCTGATTCTATCACCCAGGACGGCGCAGAAGTCTTACATACACCACAAAAGCACCAAGGGGAGAGTAAATGAACCTGAAAGGAGTCTATAGTTAATCCCATAACAATATACTTCAAGGGTGGAGAAACCCTGTATCTCTTAGGCAAAGGAAATTCCTTTTTGAATGACCCCAATATTTACTGCGCATCTGCAGGAGGGAAAAGAAAAGGCAACAAAAAAGCACAAAACAATTTTTTATTATTATTTATTTATCTATTTCTTTGCTGATTTCTTTGTTGTGGTTTGGCTATTGAAGTGGATGTCTCCATTTATATTTATTTATTTTCTTCTTTTCTTTTCTTCCTTTATGTGCTCTGCCACATTTCTTATCTCAATACCATGGCTTTTATATGGTGCTTACCCTTTTCTTTTCTTTCTTTTCTTATTTTTTTCTTTTTTCTTTTTTTTTCTTTTTCTTTTTTTTTTTTTTGAATGTTCACTGGATATTTTATCTGACAGTTCTTTATGTACTGTTGTGGTGTTTCACCTTCTTTTTCCCCTTTGTCTCTCAAACCAAGGATGAAAGCCTCTAGAAGGACTCTGCCCATTTCCGGAGTATTTGATTTATTTTTCCCCTTTTTTCCCCAGGTTATTACTTTTCTTCAAACAAAACCACATAACTTGAACTAATTAGTCCCGCTTCCCAATTGGGGGGGGGGATAAGGGAGGTACCAAGAACAAACAGGTGTAAGGCCACTAAGTAGTAAGCTAGGCACAGAGGGAACCACTCATTCTAGCAGCCCCAGGGGTAAGGGAAGAGGATATGGGAGGTAGGACGGGAATGGAGGTGGAGGGAGGACAATTCGGTGATGGGAATTCCCCTGATTTTGTTAATATGTACCTAAAAATATTATTTTCAATGAAATGTAAGCCACTGTGATTAAAATAAAAATTATATTAAAAAAGAGAATAAATATTTGCATCAACTTGTACATGTATTTTAAAGCATATATTGTACATGATGCAAATATAGTAAAAGATGCCAGTTGAATGGAGAAGATGAAAACAAATCAAGTAGGTAGTTGTGCAAAGGAAGGATGTAATAACCACATTTTTGAAACTTCTAATTTTGTACACTATGAATTTTAGTTAATAAATGTAAAGCAATGGGCAAATTCTCATTGGTAAAGATATATATGATGCTTAAAATAGCTATATAGTCTACTATATATTGAAAAATAAATTTTTAAAAAAATAGGGGGGCAGGAGCAAGAGCACAGCAAGGAGGGCATTTGTCTTGTATGCTTCCAACCTGGGTTCAATCCCTGATATCCCATATGGCCCCTGATCCTGCCAGGAGTAATTTCTGAGCACAGACCCAGGATTGTTAACCCCTGAGCACTGACTGTGATGTCCCAAAAACAAAAAAAGAGAGAGGGATTATTTAATAGTTTTTTTTTTTATTTTGACCAAAGTGGATTACAAATCTTTCACAGTAATACTTTAGGCACATAGTGACATTGAATAAGGGGCATTCCCACCACCAATGTTGTCCTCCCTCCACCCCTGTTTCCCAGAATGCACCCCATATTCCCCTCCTTAACCGCCAGGGCAGCTAGTATAAGTGGTCCCCTCTGTGTCTAGCTTGTAGATTGGGCATTGATTCTGTTGTCATTGACTTTGGATTTGGTGTTTAAATCTGATCATTTTTTACTTCCACTCAATGTTCATATGACTATTTGGTCTTGGTACCATTCATTACTTCCCCTTAATTTGTGAGGCAGAACAAGATGGTTCAAGTTATGTGGTTCTGTTTGAAGGAAGGATAAAGATAAAATGGGGCAAAATTCAAACAAGCAAAAAATGGGAGGACTCCTTTTATAAAGGAAGTTATAAATAGCAATTAAAGAGAAGAAAGGGAAAAGAAAAAGAAAAAAAACATAACAACAATACAAAAAAAAGTCAAACAAAAAAACCAAAAAGCACCACAGCAATAAAGATATTAGATTCCTGGCTCAGACATATTAAACTTCTGGAAGAGATTGTTTTTCAGTCTGTAGTTATTTGATGATTTTATTAATAGTTATTTTAAAACACATGTAAAATTCTATAAATGTTATTTAAATAATTTAGTCATGCACTAAACGTAGCTTCTTTTTTTTATAATCACATAATTTTACCTTTGAGACTATGTTTCATTTTATATAAACATAAAAATTTAGAAAAATACAAATAACATGTTTCCATATGTTTACTGACATTTAACATCTGCTTTATTTAATAGTTTTATTCTATCACAAATATTTTAATGCTTTATGTAACTTATTGGAACTTCTTGGTTCCCCCTTGAATGTGTCTTAACCCTAGTAATATAATTGGGTCAATTATAACCTCATATCTAAGAATATTATATCTGAATAAAAATTTTGCTTGGGGGCCAGAGCAGTGGCACAGTGGTAGGGCATTTGCCTTGCTAGTGGCTGATCTAATACAGACCTCGGTTCTATCCCCTGGTGTCCCATATGGTCCCCAAAGCCAGGAGTGATTTATGAATGCATAAATAGCCAGGAGTAACCCCTGAGCATCACCAGGTGTGACCCAAAAACCAAAAAAAAAATTGTGCTGGACCTTATGCAAAAGTCAATTCAAAGTGGATTAAAGACCTTGAAATTAGACCCAAATTCATAAAGTTCATTGAAGAAAACATAGTCAGAATACTCCAATACTTAGACCTCAAAAACTGTCTTCTATGATAGGATTCCAATTGTAAGACCTATAGAATTCACTGCAGGTGGGAATTCTGCCTGGTCCAACACCAATGGAAAACAGTATGGAGGGTTCTCACAGTAAACTCAATATTGAGCTGTCATATGACCCAGCAATCCCACGTTTGAGTATCTATCCTCAGGACAGAGAAATATTTATCCAAAATGTTGTATACACACCACTATTAATTGCAGCATTTAGTATAATAGCTAAGACTTGGAATTCACCTTAGAAGTCCACCAGCAAATGAATGGATCATGAAGATGTGATACATATATACAATGGAATACTACATAGCTGTTAGGAATGATGCAATCATGTAATATTCTGCAACATGAATGGAACTAAAAGATATGTTAAATGAAGTAAGCAGAAGAGAGATAAATGAAGATATCACTTACATGTGGTATGTAGAGTGACTGCATGAAGAAATGCAATGTTTTAGTTGGGAGTTGTCTCGAACAATCTTGACCCCAGAGATAGCCAGGTGATGCAAAGAAATTGAGGGGAGGAGTAGAGAAACAAATATGAAATGATGGAGACATGAAGCCAAGCAGTCTCAGGTGCATTGATGGCGTTAAATAAGTACAAAACTGAATATCCAACCCAAAGTCAACAGCAATGGAATAAAGAGACCCAAACTTTAACAATCTAAACATAAAATGTGTCTGATATATGGTAGGGAAGGAAGAAGGAGATGGTAGTCTGGGATGCACTTGACGAACATTGGTGGAGGAATGCCAACACTAGTGGTAAGATTGGCCCTGATTCATTGTATTTCTGAAACCAAACTATGAAGGTCCATGTAAATCCCAATTGTTTCTATATAATTTAATTTAACTTTTAAAATATTGTGCTGGAGAGATAATCCATAGGTTAAGGATCTTGCCCTACATGGTTGTACAGCAGAGGCAATGTGTTCAAATTTGGCATCATTTTTTTTCTGGTTTTAGGGTCACACCCGGCAGTGCTCAGGGGTTACTCTTGGCTCTATGCTCCTGGCAAGCTCAGGGGACCATATGGGATGCTGGGATTTGAACCACCGACCTTCTGCATGAGAGGCAAAGGCCTTACCTTCGTGCTAGCTCTCCGGCCCCAAAATTTGGCATAATATGTGATCTCCTGAGAACTGTCAGTTGTGACCACTGAGCACAAGCAGATGTGGCTTCACCAAAACAATCATATATTACATTTTTCATATTTTTTGTATTTTTTAGATTCAATCTTCTTGCCTTTGACATTATGTGCAACTATGAATATGCCTCCAGCTTCTTAGTCAAATGATGTGCTATAAGAAATAATCAATGACAAAATTAATAATTGAAAAGCAAAACAAAAAGATAATTTTCTATTCTTCATCTATATTTTTGTGTATTTCTAGAGTAAATTTATATATTCAAATAGTAATTGCCTCTACTTATAATATTATGTATGATACAGCTATAGTTGTTCATGATTGAATTTCACTCATACAGTCTTCAAATAGTCACCCTCTTTTACCCTCCTGCCTACCCTCCCCATTCTATCTTTAAGGTAGATATTCGAAAACTACTATTTTGCATGTAAACTGCTCAAAAATTACTAACTTGATGTCTTATTTTAATAATTAAACACCACCATGTTTTCCAGATATAATATTCTTCAAAAATATATTTTTTTATTTTTAATATCTTTATTTTAACATCTTGATTACAAATATGATTGTGATTAGGTTTCAGTCATGTAAAGAACACCCCCTTCACCAGTGCAACATTCCCACCACCAATGTCCCAAATCTCCCTCCATCCATCCCATCCCACCCCTACCTGTACTCTAGACAGGCTTTCCAGTTCCCTTATTCATTCACATGGTTATGGTAGTTCTCAGTGTAGTTATTTCTAAAACTGCACTCACCACTCTTTGTGGTGAGCTTCTTGAAGTGAGCTGGAAGTTCCAGCCTTCCTCTCATTGTCTCTGAGGATTGTTGTAAAAGTGACTGTTATTTTTCTTAAAACCCATAGATGAGTGAGACTATTAAAGGAACAATTACTTTATTAACCAGATAAGATAATGTATTGCAGAAATTTTTTATACTTCTTTTGCTTGTTTGTTTTTGGGGGCCACACCTGGGTTACTCCAGTAACAATAGAGTTACTCCTAACTCTGCACTCAGAAATCGCTCCTGCAAGCTCAGGGGATCATATAGGATGCAGGATTGGGGGTGGGGATTAAATCCTGTCTGTTTCTGGACAGCAGCATGCAAACACCTTACTGCTGTGCTTTGTCTCCGCCCCCCATTCTTTACTTTTTTTAATTTTCACATCAGTTATATAATTACGTTTATTTTAGATTTTAAAAATAGGGGTCAGTAATACTACTTATAGTTTAATCAAGCATAAGGTTTAACTCTATTCTAATACAATGTGCCACAAATGTTTGAACATTGTAATTTATATTAAAAGTCAGCAAAGAAATAGAAACATTATTTTATGATGCTCTTTAAAATATGTAGCTGTATTTTTTTTTATTTAACTTTACTTGCCTTTTTCACTTTTAAAAGTTGCTCGAGATAGCAAAGGTAGAAAAGTTTGCAAGAGATAGTACTTTTTTAAGTATTTAAAGATTCCTCCAATAAAACTATTATTTGTAGCTTGCAAAGAGTTTTGTTGGGAGCAGGGATCTGGCCTCCTTATTATGCAGAGCACTACTGTTTCTTTGTCTTGCTTTCACTTGCATTTCAGCTAAGATTAAAATCCTGATAAAATTGTGGTAAGTCCCACTCCCTTGATTCTTTTGCACCTTAGCCCATACCAGTCAGGCCTGCAATTCCTCTTAAAAAATGTGTTATTAGGTGAGTGATATAGTTTGACTTTTTAGATCAAAAGCCTTGCTAAAAGGAAGCAATCTTTAGGGTGTTTTACTGAACATCCAAACCCTTGGAGTTTTCTTGCCACTTGCTTCGTTCTTTCTACACATTACCGTGTGTTTTAAATTTTCTTCCTAGAGCTTTTATAGTTTGTACTCTGTCCCAGGAGCAGTTTAAATGACAGGCCTTATGGAATATTTTTTTTAAGATCTTAAAAGGGAAAGAAGGAATACTTTCCAAAGGAAAAAAAAAAGTATTTATTTGGAAAGAGAAATTCTCTAAAGGATATATCCACCATGAGTAGTTCTACTTTTTTACTATTCCTTCAACTCCACCGTGAAGACTTATCAGCCATGTTAAATGGTGAGAAGAGATTTGGGAAAAAGCAAAGGAGCAGAGCAGGATGATCTGAAGGTGAAGAAGAAAAAGAAAAATCGACATGAAAGCAGTATGATGTTCCTGTTAAGAATGAAAAGAGACCCCAACCCAGTAGATATAATACAGATGTTAACAATGGAGACTCTAGGTGGATCAGCCCTGGGGCACCCAATCTTGGAAAAAAATACTCAAAGAGAAGTAAAACCTTTCCTTTGAGAAAAAAAAAGCTCCTTTAAAGTAAATGCACTCACCCCCAGAATAAAATGAAATTAAAAATGTGGCAATTTGATTAACCTTCTAAGTATAGTCTGAAATTTTCCTAAAATGTACAGTTTACTCCAGTTTTCACCCCAGTTCAGTTTAATGTATTAAAAATGGTGTTGCTTATTCAGCAATTTCATTAATGATATAAAGAATGTAAAAAGAAAAAAGCCCTTTTGAACCCCAAGACTATTTTCAGGAAATATAAATTGAAGCAAAGTAGGAATGTGGTTTTTAGAAAGTCAAGTGAGATAGGAAATTTTAATATTCCACATTATGATTATAATTAAAATATAATTATATTGTAAGGAAAATGGGTCAAAAGTATGGTTTCAAATTTTAGATGTTTCTCAATTTTAGGTGATTTTTTAAATATGAAAACGATCCTTTATTAAAGTAAAATAACAAAATGGGAATCTGTAAATTTTGTTTTGAAAAGCATGGTAATATAAATGCAGGATAATATAAAATTAGTATTCAAATAAATCATAACATCATGCACAATTATAGAAAGAATGGCTTCAACAAAATTAATTTTTTACTATTCTGGAGACTGAAAATTTATAAACAAGGTACCATCAGAGATGCTTTCTGGTTAAATAAACTCTTTCTGGTTTACAGAGCTGTCTTCTTGTTATGTCTTCACATTTACATTTAAATTTCTGTTGTTTACATTAATTTCTACTTAGTAAGTAGCAAGTGCAATTTTAACCTTCTTACCTATTCCGTAAATACGCTGTAGCTCTAATGGAAGGAATAATACCTAATTTATGTGCCACCACAATTTCCATGTTTAGAAATATTCGATCAGTGGGAGGCGATTAAGTGATTCAGTGAACAAATGAAAAGTTAAAAGAAAATAACCTTATATCGCTTCTGAATCATCTTCTAAATTTCAGAATTTTTATCTATCTATAAAATCAGAATGATCAAAAATGAATACCTAATCTCTTTGGTAGCTCCATTCCTGGTAAAGGGAGAAGTGTAGTTTCCAAATCTAAGTTATCTAATATAACCTGGTGACTTATCCCTATATTTTTCTTTATATCTATTGAATTTGAATCTGTGAAGCTAACGTTTCATTTAATCAAGCAAGTCTAGAATGGATTTATCTATGATCATTATAAATATAAGAAAAAATTCTGATTCTCAAAGTTATAGAAGAATTTACAAGGAGCTCACAGATATTTAACAATTATAAACAGGTACTTTAAATTCTGAAACTTCTGAGTTATTAAAAATTTTAAAAGAAACTTTAAATGAAACTTTATGAAATAAAACAGATCATATGGTTTTACAAGGGTAACTTACTTGGCTAAAAGAAAATGATAAAGAATTTTAACAGTATTTAACCTGAGCAATAAAATACAGAAATCTTTACTGGTAAGCTATTTATTCCATATAATTTTGACTCATCATTTTTTGCAAAAACAAAATGAAATAGGTAAAAATTCTACCTTCATAGAAAATATTACACATAATACTATATTATTATTACTGCTAACTTTTACAGTTTATTTCAATCATTTAGCAATTTTCTATGATAGTAAAAACAAGAACTCATGCTTTAAGAAGACAGTTTTCCCTATTTTTCTTAAAAATGGCATAATCTTATGTCCAGTATGTCTTTCAACATCAAAAAATGTCCTTGACTTTTCCTTCCCCTGAAAATTTCCTGATATTCAAAACCCAATTTTAAGCAGGATCATTTGCTCAAAGTTCTATTTTACCAAGTTGCATTAAAATGCATATCTCTGTCCCATTGTGATGAGTTATCTCACAACATTTTTTAAAATTTCTGTCACTTTTTCACTTTTGTCTCTTGCCCAGGAGCACAGCTCTTATTACATAATAGACATTCAATAGACATTATTATATAATAGAAATTACATGATAGACATTCATACTAGACATAGAATAAAAGTACAATAGTGACAATATTTTCTGAATCTTTAATTGCAGTCTTTTTTTCCAACTTAATTTCTAATAACAGAAATATGAATTGAAAACATAAAGGGCCTGCAGTTAGTGTTCTCACTGAACCTCATATATACAATTGGTCTCCTCATAATTTTATTGTATATTCAACTACCAGATATGTGTTTTTTAATATTCTTCACATATAAAAATTTTAGAAACAGTCTATACACTTTGCATCAGGTCCAATCTTCTCTATATGACTTTTAATAATAGTTTTTTGTCCTAATTTACTATATAATTACTGCCTACTTTGATCTTTTTTTTGCATTTATGCATAGAAACCAGGCATATTCCACAGTTTAATGCTCATTTCTTCATTAGAACTAAAATGATCAAAGAAGATGAGGGCAAGCTATAAAAAATTATAAAGGCTGTTTAAAATAAAACTTTTCAATTGCAAAATAAGCAGATTTAGGAATATTGTCTCATATTGTGACAATAGTTGACAATACTCTATGCATTCATGCATTCAAGTTTCTAAAAGAATAAATCATAAAAGTTGTGTCACAAAAATAATAATTATAACTTGTGTGCTGATGATTGTTAGCTAGACTTAAAGTTTTAACTTATTTTAAATATGTATAGATATCTAACCATTGTGTTATATAACTGAAAGTAATATAAGTAACATTATATATAATATTATATAACATTATATATGTTATATATAATGTTAATGACAAAATTTCAGTTTTAAAGAGACAAAGACTATCATTTTTAATTATTTAATGCATAGAAAGAAGTTCTGTGGAGCTAGAAAAATTACTAGCTAAGTCAAATTAATATTAAGAACTGAAAGATTGGGGCTGGAGAGATAACATGGAGGTAAGATGTATGCCTTGCATGCAGAAGGTTGGTGGTTCGAATCCCAGCATCCCATATGGACCCCTGAGCATGCCAGGAGTGATTTCTGAGCATAGAGCCAGGAGTAACCCCTGAGCGCTGCCGAGTGTGACCCAAAAAAACAAAACAAAACAAAGCAAAAGACTGAAATAATTATCCTACTAAGAGTTGTTTACTGCAGATTTAAATCAATGTCTTATCTTACCTGTGGTCTTATTACCCTTAGAAGAAAGTAATGTGTATTTGTGAGAGATAGGATCACTATTTGCTCTGTCTCTTGGTCAACTGGAATAATGGTCAAATGGAATAATAAGTCAAGCAACTGGAATAATGATTAGCTGTGGTCCATATTTGTTCAAATCTTGGTTTTGTTTAACAAGCTTTTCATTCGCAAGAAAGAAACTAAAGAAAACCAGATGACAAGAATTTCAAGTTGTAAAATACTTGGTTGTCAATTTTGAATAGGGATATCCTAAGTACTGGCCATGCTGGTTGGTGCCAATTTCACATTTTGTTTTTCAGTCTTAGTAGAAAATCTGTTTTGCCAAGACCTAGCTAGCAGTTTAAGAATTTTCCAGGTTCCACAGTCATGTGAAAATATTTTACTTTCCATAGTGCTTCTGCATTCTACTCAGAAATAATAATATTTACAATGAAAATTGTTAAGATTAATTATCCAGAGAGAGATGCTTTAATTTTCTGTTTCCAGGTTAAGATCAGGTATAGTCAACACTTTCTCTAACGTGGCTCTTGTACTGAAATGAGAAGATACATTGCATTCAAAGTGAACTCAAAATTCACCGAATATGACCAAACTGATTAAGGAAAGTAGCCCAGTTTACCACAGAGACACATTTAATTCAATACCTAAACAAGTAACATATTGATTGTGATCAAGGACCAATACAGCACGTAAAGGGCTGAAAAAGAATATTACTCCACCTTCAGCAACACTGACAATTTGAAAACATGATTAACCTTTTCTCCCACTTGATTCGACCTGACATATGTATTATACCACTTTATATGCAAGCAGATTCTATGCTTATGGCTTTTATTAGGTAGCATTTAGCATCCATGAAAACTTTGAGAAATAATTACTCTGAGACCATAAACATTTCAGATAAGAAAAGAGAAATGAGAGGGAAAAAAAGATATGCAGGTAAAAGATACTAGGAAAAATAAGAAACAATCCAAAGAATAAATATATTACCATAGTTTTTTATTATATTGCATTTATAAAATGTGCTGGTGGCATTAAGAATGCAATTAATGAATATTAATTCACTAGAAGGAATTTCTCCAGTTCATGGCACAGTAAGGAAATCTCAATTCAGATAAATGTATGTGATTTTTATAATAATGATACCCCAACTGCAATCCCTAATATGCTTGTCAATCAGAACCTGGGAACATTAGTGGATAGCAGGTGATACTAGTGGTAAGATTGGTGTTGTGACATTGTATTTCTGAACTTCTGCTGTGAATAACATTGGGAATCCTGGTAACTCAATAAAAATAATTAAAAAATATATACATATATATTACCATAGTTTTAAAAGATAATCAGTTGATCATTTGCTTTATCTCTGCCTTTAATAAAACATCTTATCTGTTTGGTGTTAAATATATTTAAAAATATTGCAAAGAATTTTATTCAATCTGGTATCCTAAAATGTATTAACAAAAAAAAATAAAAATCTCAAGAATATAATGGAACATGATTTCTATATGGCTCTGGAATTTGTTCTTATCTATGATCTTTAAGAACCTATGGAATGTTCATATATTTTAACAGAGATATTTACTGAAGATACAGAAGGCACTTAAGACTGCTAATTCATTCCACAAATTTTATTTATCTATTGTAAAGATCTAATGGGTTTTGCTAACTGATTCGTGCATTGGGCACAGTCCCATTTTGCAAAAGTTTGTTGTGAAAAAAAATTTGAAATGTAAAGTTTGTGTTTGTTCTTTTAGTTAATTATTTTTTATAAAATTGTTAATATAAGAGTTGTCTCAGATATACAATGTTTTAACACAATTCCACTACAACTGTCTCCTCTTTCCACCAATGTATCTAGGTTTCCTCACACTTTTTCATTTGCCTCCATGAAAAACATATAATAAATTTATTCCATATTAATTTTTCTACAAAACTTAAAGGAATAATATATGGAATTATCAGAAAGGAAAACAATAAAAGTCAATGTGTGGTAATTGATCTCTTAATGGTTTTAACCAATATAACAAGATATTAGTTAATTATAGAAAATGTATAAAATCTCTTAGCAAGCTCTTAGTTTAAATATATCTTTCTAAACTAGTAAAGGGCAACCAACCCCGTGTATCAGTAGTGAATGCCATACTCAGTGCCACATGTTGGGAAGTATGTCCTGCCCTTTAAGAAAAGCACTTTTAGTGCTTCTTGTAAAACTAGGTTTTAAAGCAATTAATACTCTAAACTGTTATTTATCCATATTATTCCCTTAAATCTGATGATGATCTAGCTGTACAGAATATTCTTGGTGAAGTTATTATTTCATTGAATTTTTGAATTCTATCCTTTCATATTCTCACTCACAGTTTCATTTGATAGATCTGCTGTATATCTTACAAGCTTTCTTTTGTATGAGAATCCTTTTTTTTTTACCTTGTTGCTTTCAGTATTCTGTCTATAGCTTTGGATTTTTTATGTTTTTTATTTTTTTCCTTTATTTAAACTTCTTGATTACAAATATGATTGTGATTAGGTTTCAATCATGTAAAGAACACCCCCTTCACCAGTGCAACATTCCCAACACCAATGTCCCAAATCTCCCTCCACCCTACCCCACCCCCACCTGTATTCTAGACAGGCTTTCCAGTTCCCTCATTCATTCACATGATTATGGTAGTTCTCTGTGTAGTTATTTCTATAACTGCACTCACCACTCTTTGTGGTGAGCTTCATGAAGTGAGCTGGAAGTTCCAGCCCTCCTCTCATTGTCTAAGGATTATTGAAAAATGACTTTTATTTTTCTTAAAACCCATGGATGAGTGAGACTATTCTGTGTCTCTCACTCTCAGTCTGACTTATTTTACTCAGCATGATAGATTCCATGTACATCCATGTATAGGAAAATTTCATGACTTCATCTCTGCTGATGGTTGCATCATATTCCATTGTGTATATGTACCATAGTTTCTTTAGCCATTCGTCTATTGAAGGGCATTTTGGTTGTTTCCAGAGCCTGGCTATTGTGAATAGTGCTGCAATAAATATAGGTGTGAGGAAGGAGTTTTAGTATTGTGTTCTTGTGTTCCTAGGGTATATACCTAAGAGTGGAATGGCTGGGTAGAATGGGAGCTCAATTTCCAGATTTTGGAGGAATCTCCATATCGCTTTCCATAGAGGTTGGACTAGACAGCATTCCCACCAGCAGTGGATAAGAGTTCCTTTCTCTCCACATCCCCACCAGCACTGATTGTTTTCATTCTTTGTGATGTATGCCAATCTCTGTGGTGTGAGATGGTATCTCATTGTTGTTTTGATTTGCAACTCCATGATGATTAGTGATGAGGAGCATTTTTTCATGTGCCTTTTGGCCATTTGTATTTCTTTTTTATCAAAGTGTCTGTTCATTTCTACTCCCCATTTTTGGATGGGATTAGATGTTTTTTTCTTGTAAAGTTCAGTCAGTCACCTGTATATTTTGGATATTAGCCCTTTATTTGATGGGTATTGTGTAGATTTTTTATTTTTAATTTGAGTACAATATGTCTTGGAGTTTTCCCCATTAAGCTTATTTTTCCTGGGACTTGTTTTATTTTATGAGCTATAGTCCTCTACTCTGGGAAATTCTTATAGATTGTTTCTTTATTGTTTCCTCATCACATTTGCCTTCCTATTCTTCAGAGACTCCATTGATTCCTATATTGTTCTTTTGAACCCATTCCTTAGTTCACTGATATGCGGTTCTATTATCGGGTTTTTTGTTTTTTGGTTTTTGGTGGCGGGGGTTGGGGGGCATAAACAATGCTCTCAGGATTAGTGCTGCAATGAGCATAGGAATAGAGATGCTTTTTCTGCGTTGTGATTTTTTGGCCTCTAGGGTATATTCCCCGTTATGATATTGTTGAGTTTTACAGGAGCTCAATTTCTAGTATTTTAGGAATATCGATATTATTTTCCAAATATACAGGACCAGTGTACATTCCTACCAGTAGTAGATAAGAGTCCCATTCTCCACATCCATGCCAGCACTGGTGTGCTCCAGTCTTTGAGATGTGAGATGGTATTTAAGTGTTTTTTGATTTATGTGTACTTGTTGATTAAAAATATGTAGCATTGGGGGCCGGAGAGATAACACAGCAGTAGGGCGTTTGCCTTGCAAGTGGCAGATCCAGAACCAACTATGGTTTGAATCACGACATCCCATATGATCCTCTGTGCCTGCCAGAAGCGATTTCTGAGTAGAGAGCCAGAAGTAACCCCTGAGCGCTGCCGGGGGTGACACCACTCAAAAATATGCAATATATTTTCATGTTCATTTTGATCATCTGTATTTCTTCTTTAAGGAAGTCCCTGTTCATCTCTTCCAAATTTTACATAGTGTTAGATAACTTTTTCTTCTTAAGTTCTATCAGTGCCTTAGATATTGTAGCAGGGCCTTGCTGCAAGCCACAGTGGACCCACATTCTGTTTCTCCTAAACACATCAACCAGCATGGAACACTGTACATCTAAAAAAGCACCACCTGACTGGTGAGCAATAATTAATGACCTTTCACTTTCCCTACCATTTCTATAGATGGGCAAATTCATCTCCGACTGTTTCACTCTTCTGTATAGTTATCCTGTACTACCTGTAATAAACGAGCTGGAACACGGAACTGCTCCCAGAGGGTCTCTCGTGTCTCTATGACTCATCGTCCTCTCTTCGCTCCATATGGCCATTCACCCAACACCACCAGAGCTGCACTATATTTTAGATATTAAGCCCTTATCAGATGGATATTCCATGAACAGTTTCCCTCATTTTGGGGGGCAGCTTTTAATCCAGTCACTATTGCCTTTGAAGTGAAGAAGGTTATTAATTTAATGTACTTAAAACTTGTTTATCTTTGCTTCCACTCTTTGGTCAGTGATGTTTTCATCATTGAAGATGCCTTTAGCTTCAAAATCATGGGGAGTTCTGCCTATTATTCCTCTATGTACCTTATAGTTTCATGTCTAATATCAAGGTCTTTAACCCATTTTCATTTGACTTTTGTGCGTGGTGTTAAAAAGAGGTCCTGCTTCATTTGTTTTTAACTTGTAGATAACCATATTTTTTCCAGTGCCCATTTTTGAAGAGGCTTTCTTTGCTCGACTTTATATTTTTTTTGCTCCTTTATCAAAGATTAACTAATTATATACCTGAGGACTTGTTTGAAGATATACAAATCTATTATATTGCTCACAAGATCTTTCTTTATTCCAAAGTCATGCCATATTATTTATGACAACTTTATATTATAGCTTGAAGTTAGGGAAAGTGTTGCTTTCCTCCCATCTTCTTATTCTGAAAGATTTCTTTAGCAATTTGTGAAGGTTTCCTGTTATATGAATTTCAGAAGTGATTGATCTATTACTTTGAAAACTGTAATGAATACCACCAATACATGGCTTTATTAATCTGTATAAGGTTTTGGATAACACTGTCATTTTAAATATGATAATTCTTCTATCCATGAGCAAGATATGTACTTTCATTTCTTTGTGTTCTATTTTAATTCCTGAAGCAGATTTTTGTAATTTTTTTGTATACGTTAAAGAATATATAAAGAATGTATAAAGAATCAGCTTCTTTATTTAAGCTGATTCTGAGACATAACAGTCAATGAAATTGTTTTATAAATATCATTATTTTCTCTTTGAGTATTTTCATGTAGAAAAGCTATGGATTTTTGTACAGTAATTATGTAATCAGCCACTTACTATATAAATCTATTGTTTCTAGAAGCTTTTTAGTGGTGTCTTCAGGATGTTATGAATATAGTATCATGTCATCCACAAATGGTGAGAGTTTTAATTCTTCCTTTCCTAAGTGAATGTTTCTTAAAATCTTTTTCAATCTCGAATGCTATAAAATGTACTATATTAATGTACATATTGATGTACATATAAGATGTTTTATATTGAATAGAAATGGCAAGTGTGGACTACTTTGTCTTCTTCTAGTTCTTAGATCTAAGGCAAACATCCTATAGCTATTCTAATGCTCTGACCCTTGCGAGACTTTCTAATTTATTATTAATCTTTTTTTTTTCAAAGAATCAACTCTTGTTTTTATTGATATTTAGGACTTTTTTTTTGAACTTACATTTTATGAATTTATTCTCTAAATTTTATTTCTTTCCTCATGACTACATTCAGCTCATTTTGTTTGTATCTTCTAAGTTCTTAAGCTGTGCCATTATTTATAGCAGGGGTCTCAAACTCGCGGCCTGCGGCCGTTTGCGGCCCTCCGTACAATATTTTGTGGCCCTCGGCCAGCCTTCAAATATCGCAGTATTTGCGATTATTTGCTTATTGAATAATCGCAATAAAAATCGCATTAGTAAGAAAAAAATCACATTAAACATTCGCATACCCCGAGCAATTCCATTCGGGGTATGCAAATGTTTAATGCGATTTTTTGCGATTTTTTTCTTAGTAATGTGATTTTTTAATTGCGAATATTCGGTAAGTGAATAATCGCAAATACTTTGTGACTAGCGCAGATGTCATTCCCGCTGCTGCTCCTGCCCGCTGTCCCTTGCATTATCAGAGGCCTAAGGGAGAGAAGGGAGAGAAGAGAGAGAGGTTTATTACAGAATTAGATTTTGTCATACCTTCATCATGACTTCATCAAAGCCTGCAGTGAAGAGAAAGATTGATGATGAGCACAGACAATTTCAGAAAAAGTGGGAGATGCAGTATTTCTTTGTTGAGCACAGGGGCATCCCCACTTGTCTTATTTGCTCAGAGAAAGTTGCAGTGCACAAGGATTACAACTTGAAACGCCATTATTCAACTAAACATGCTGAGGAATGTGCAAAATATCAAGGAAATGAGAGAGCCAAGCGGGTTGCCAGTCTTAAAGCATGTCTAATAAGGCAACAAAATTTCTTCAAGAAAGCAACCAAAAGAATGTTGCATCAGTCGAAGCTAGTTACATGGTTAGTGAGATGATTGCTAAGGCAGGGATACCAATTCACAGAAGGAGAGCTTGTTAAAAAATGCATGTTACAGGTTGCAAGTATTATCTGTCCAGAAAAGAAAGGTCAGTTTAGCAAAATCAGCCTTTCTGCCAACACTGTGGCAGAGCGCATTTCTGACATGTCAAGTGACATTTATCATCAACTGTGTGAGAAAGCCAAATATTTTGATGCATACTCAGTTGCTTGTGATGAGGGCACAGATATAACAGACACTGCAAAGCTCACAATTTATGTCCGTGGTGTTGATTGCAATTTTCAATTGACAGAGGAGCTGCTCACAATAATTCTAATGCATGGCCAGACCACTGCTAATGAGATATTTTGGCATCTGTGTGAGGCCATTGAGAATGCAGGTTTGCCATGAAAGAGGATTGTTGGGATAATAACCGATGGAGCGCCATCGATGACAGGGAGGAAAAATAGACTGGTGGCACTTGTTCAAATAAAACTTGAAGAGGAGGGTGTAGAGAAGGCCATTGCTCTTCACTGCATTATCCATCAGCAGGCCCTTTGCAGTAAATGCCTGCCGTGTGACAATGTGATGTCTGTTGTGAAATGCATCAACCAAATCAGATCCAGGTGGTTAAAGCACAGAAGGTTCCGTGCCTTTTTTTTAGAGGAAATGGAGTCAGAATATGGAGATGTGCTCTATTTCACTGAGGTACATTGGCTCAGCAGGGGAAATGTCCTGAAAAGATTTTTTTGGGTTGAGAGAAGAAGTGAAAGCCTTCATGGAGAAGGATGTGAATGCTGTTTCTGAGTTGAGTGATCACATATGGTTCATGGACTTAGCTTTTCTTGTTGACATCACACTTAAGCTAAATGTACTAAACAAGATAACACAAAGTAACACAAGGCCCGGGGCAGCTTATCAGTGCTGCCTATGACAACATGAGAGCATTCTCCACAAAACTTGTGTTATGGAAATCCCAGCTCTCTCAGACAAACCTTTGCCATTTCCCAGCATGCAAGGGACTTGTGGATGTAGGCATCCCATTCAGTGGTGAGAAATATGTTGATGCTATTTTTAAGCTAGAGAAGGAATTTGATCACAGATTTTCAGGCTTCAAAAGGCACAGAGCCACTTTCCAATTTTTTGTGGACCCCTTTTCCTTTGATGTGCAAGATGCCCCTCCTGTGCTTCAAATGGAGCTCATTGACCTGCAATGCAACTCTGATCTCAAAACCAAGTTCAGGGAGATTAGTGGAAAAGCAGACATGCATGGGCAATTTTTGAGAGAATTGCCCCCCAGCTTCCCTGAGCTTTCCCGAATGTTCAAGCGCACCATGGGCCTTTTTGGGAGCACATATTTGTGTGAAAAGTTATTCTTCACATTGAACTTCAATAAATCAAAGTACAGGTCTAGACTTAATGATGATCATCTTCAAGCCATACTGAGGGTCTCTCAAGTGCTTCTTCTCTAAAGCCAAATGTGGTTCAGATTTGTGAGAAGAAGCGCTGTCAAGTCCCTGGCAGCAAGGAATAGGCAAAAGATGCCATGTTCAGAAGAACTGTTCATGATCTTCACTCAATGTTCTATTCATTTTCAGAAGAAATAATTAAAACTGTTAATAATGACGTCTGAGGACTGTTTTTTTGTGAAATCCCTTATGCGGCCCTGCCCCACCCTGACTTTTCCTCCTGCAGCCCCCAGGTAAATTGAGTTTGAGACCCCTGATTTATAGACTCTTCCATCCTGATCAAAGCTTGCAAACCTTTAAGTTTTCCTATTAGAAACTGCTTTTGCAGCTCATGTGCAACAAATTTTGATAATCATTCTCATTTTTTTCAGGAAATCTTTTTATTTTATCTTTGATTTTCTCTCTTACCCACTGTTAATTCAGTAGTGAGCTATTTATTTCTAGGTAATAAAGTTTGTTCTCCATTTCTGTTTGTAAATAGCTTCTATTTTCAGTACATCATGGTGTGAATAGACAATTGATACAATTTTTATCATCTGAATTTTATCCAGGTATGTTTTTTACCCTGCATTTGATCCATCTTGAAGAATGTCCCATGTGCAATAGAGAAAAATGTTTAGTTGTCTCTTGGTGTTGAAATCCCAATATTTATCTATTGAGCTCCTTACTTCTATTACTTCCATAAAGCCAGTATACCCTTGCTGAGTTTAAGCCTGGTTAATCTATCAAAAGGTCACAGAGTATTGTTGAAGTCTCCAATTTCTGTTGTGCTGAGTCTAATATCTTTCTTCAAGTCTATTAGCAATACTTTAAGTATTTAGCTGACCCCTCATTGAGTGCATATATGTTTAGGATTGTGATTCCTATATCCCTTATTTCTTAAGAAATGACCCTCTCTGTCTCTTTTAACCTTTTTAAGCCTATAGTATATGTCATCTGGCCACCCCAGTCTTTTTGAGGGAGTTATTTGTATGAAGGATTGTTTTCCAACCTTTGACTCTAATTTTTTTGTTCATTTGTTTTTTGACATTTGAATATGTTTCTTGTGGGCAGTACAGTAGTGTGTTCAATTTTCTGAACCATTTTGCTACTCTGTGCATCTTAGTTGATGCATTTACTCCATTGATATTGTGAGAAATATTGCCATCAGACTGTGTGGCGTCTTTTTGTAGAAGTTTGATGTGTGGGTGGGGTCTGTCTTGCCTTAAAGTAGCCCCATTTCTTCTTCTTTTATATATTTTTTGAGTCTGTAAATTTCCTGAGTTATTTATCCATAAAGCTGTGATTCTTTATTCAAACCTGAATAAGACCTGCCTGAGTAAACTATTCTTCATAAGGCATTCAGTTAATTGAGCTTCTTCTTTTTTTTTTTTTTTCACTATATCTCACCTTGGCCTGAAGTGTTGCTGTGATAAATCTGCTGTAAATTTTAAGGATGCTCCTTTGTATGTAATTTTTCTTTGATCTTGCATCTTTCAGTATTCTATCTCTATTTCTGGTTTTCAACATTGTGACTAAAATGTGCCTTGGGTATTTTTCTTTTAGCTGGTACTACTTGGGTGCCCAGGATGTAGGTTCACGCACGCACTCTTCAGTTCTGAGTACTTCTTAGCAGTGATGTATTTGTTTGTGCTTCTTTATAGAAATTTTCTCCTGGCTCTCTGAAACCTCAATAATTCTTAAGTTGTTTTAATTGAATTTATCCCAAAGATATTTTGTTGTCTGTTCATTTATTTTTGAAATTTTTTCTTTATCTTTTGAAGTTGATTGAAGTCGTCTCATTTCTGTTGTCATACCTTCTGCATTTTATAGGCAGTCTATTCCCTTGCTTTGTGGAGCTTGTTAACATCCTAAACTTTTCTACTTTGACCCTATTTCAGTGGTATTATATAGGTGATTAATACTGACTGAGTTTTAAGTTTCCCATCTTCAAACACACACACACAAAAGAAGTTTTGTACTGCTTCACTATTTCTCCTTTTGTACTGTCAGTGCACTTATTTCTTATGACAGTCATTTATTCTAACTACTAGAGCAGTCTTAAAGAGTTTATGTGAGTGATAGATTATTTTTCCTGCCATGTATACCAAGCCCCTGGGCATGGTATCACCTGGGCACTTGGGCAGAGTTCTTTCTCTTTGGTAGCCAAAGCCACTGAGCCTCACAGGTCTTACATTTGCTTAGGACTTCCATTTAAGTTTATTTTTGCCATATTTATTTTATCTTATCCATATATAAATTTTTATAAAACATATTAATTTTATTCTTTATACACTCTTCCAAATGGTAAAACCTTCTTAGGTATGTCCAGAAACAATAAAGGATGGGAGATTTCTCCAACATAGAAATCCATAGGTTTCTCAGGTTCTGAGCTCAGGTTTCCATTAATGATCCAACCAGTCCTATTAACTGGTTAAGAGTACTTGGAGGGACTGGAACAGTGGCACAACAGTAGGATGTTTGCATTCCATATGGTCCCCCCAAGCCAGGGGCAATTTCTGCGTGCTTAGCCAGGAGTAACCCCTGAACATCAAATGGGTGTGGCCCTAAAAAACAAAAATAAAAGAAAAAAGAAAAAAAACACTTTCTAATTACTTTTGGGTATGTTTTATTTTTTTCCCCAAATGGCCAACATATAGTTATTTTGACACCAAAAAGGAACAACAACTATCTTAAAGAAAATAGTATGAGAACTAGTGAGGTAATGCTGTAGGTAAGGTTCTAGCCTTGTATGCAGCTGAGCAAGATTATCTTCCTAGATTCTCACATGGTATCTTGAGACAGTAGCAGTAACCTCTGGGCACAACCAGAAGCAAGTGCTGTGCACTGCCAAGTATCTGATAAAATTTCTTGCAGTTGATTTATTAATCTTAGAGGCGTGTATTAATTTCTGGAACTTGGAACTAAATCCTGCCTTTTAGATAATGTTCATTTTATAACTAGTTAGTAGTACTATAAAGAAAAAGAGAAGATTGAAGATGAGAATGTTGTAAATAAGGACAAACAGAATATTTATATGGCCTCTTTTTTTATGGGTTTCACAAAACAGTATCATCCCAATACAGTCTGCTCCCATATTTTTTTGCCTGTGCTATTTAACATGTTCATTTTACAGTCCAAAAATGGCAGGTAAAATATTTAAAACTGCTTGGATATAGCAGTCTGCTCTATTTCTTATAAAGAAAATCTCAAGTTATAGGAAATATCAAATTCCATAAAAAAACCATAAGGTATTAATTCTTCAAAATTTTGCACAAAATCTTATACCATAGATTATATTTAATTTTATTATTTCTAAATTTATAATACATCTAGAAGTCCTATTAGCTGTATGCTTAAAATATTTTTAACTTTGCTTGGCTTTTGTCCAAATTTATCTGATTATAGCAGAAATAAATGTCCTGATCTTAAATACACAAAACTTTAGCAGTTTTATACATAAAAAATGAAAGAAGCATAGCTTCAAACCCCAGATCTAAACTTTAGAACTGGCACAGTTTCTTGCACCAGCACCAATAATCAAACCTCCTCTGGGGGAGGCCCTAAAACTGCTCTGGCACCAACTTACTCCAGGGTAGGTTCATATGACACCTTAATGATGAGGAAACAGCAAAAACAGATTTAAGAGCAGGTTTCCCTACTTCACCACCTAATGGTGAATGAAATCAGATGTTCCATTATAGGATCTGTACAAAAACCAAGATAGCTAATTACAGACAACTGACTACAACAACTGTCACTGAGCAGAACTTTTTCTGGGACCATAAAGAAAGAACTTGAGTTTGGACAACTAACATGCCAGGCACCAGTAGTGGGTCTTATGACGGTATATTTCATGGGCAGAGACACCAGTATCTCTTAGACGAAGGAAATTTTGTTTCTAATTTCCCCAACATTTTCTGCACCTAAAAGAAAACTTACCATATCTGTTCCTCCACCTTTTTTTCCTTAAATTTATTTATATTATCTAAATTGGGGCTTCTACCATTTTTATAGAATCTTAGAACATTAAAAGTTTTGTTCTGCCTTATATTTATATTATATTATGTCTTCCTATAAACTTAGAATAGAAAAAAATAAAGTTCTGGGTCCAAGAGGTCAAGTGTTCTCAGGAGCATTGAGTGGGGGAAAAAGAAAAAAGGTCAGCTCTCAACGCCCAAGCTAAAGTTAATGAAATAGAATCAAGAGACTGAAACTATAACAAGCTAAAAACAAAATGGACATGTTACGCTAGTAGTCCAGGGGCTAAGAGTGGAGGTATAGGATGCATGTGGGGAACTATGGTAGAAGGAGTTCAACACTAATGGTGAGAATGACCCTAATTCACTGTCACTATATGCCTGAAATACAACTGTGAAAGATTTGTAATTGACAATTGTCTCAATAAAAAATTTAAAAAAGAGCATATCTTATGAAATGAATCAGATCAGAAAAAAGAAAAAAACTTCATCAAGAATAAAGGAGGGAGATCTGGGAAATTGGTGGTGGGAATGTTGCACTGGTGAAGGGGGGTGTTCTTTACATGACTGTAATCATACAACTATAATCATGTTTGTAATCACGGTGTTTAAATAAAGATAATTATAAAAAAAGAATAAATTTTTATTAAATAGCTGCTTTTACTAATGAATACAAGTAAAAAAAAATCTCTGGAAGTAATAAGTGACCTCTGCTTAGAAAGAAGTCAATAACTTTTTACTAGTAACTAATACTTGTATTTATTTCTTTTAGAGATATTTATAGAGAAGTTTACTTAACACAATTGTTTAATATGAAATTGTTTAATTGTATGATATGAAATCCTTTCCTAAGCTTAGTCTCAGTAGTTTTATAATGTGTAAATACTAAAAGAACTGTAGAATATCTTTATACTTGATAGGAAACCTCAGATGTCAACAATTCGCTGTGGAATATTTAAAGTGATCAACACTGTTAACCTTCATCAGCTGCAATATTGTAGGGCTGAACCACAGGGACCCTCCCAACTGTCACATTAAATCAGGGTAATGTAAGTAAGGATCAAAGGACATTGAGACAGGAGCCTCTATGCACAGTTCCCCACTATCAGAAAATGGCCCACATACACTCTTAGTGTTGAAGAAAGTAACCCTTTGTGTATCTTCTGGAATTCTACTTTAAAAAATGTGAAGAAGAGGAAAGATAATACTATATCTAAGGTTTAATAAAGCATGCTTCATAATATCTTTCCATTGTTCTGTCTATATAGTATTTCAGAGTGAGATTTTTAGTAGATTTTATGGAGAAAATGCTTTGCATTGTCATAGCACATAGAAGCTAAATCACTATTTCTTTTTGAAAAAAGTAAAAAGTAAGTCATGGTTCGTTTAAAAAAATAATTTTTAGTGAAAGAAATATGAAAAATGAAGAGACAGAAGAAAATTTTGGACTTATATATGCATTATTAAAGACAACATATTTAAGGTAAATTAAATTATAATTGAAAATAATTTGTGAGATCACATTTAAATTTTATTTTATTCCATGGCAGCCTTCCTTGAGTTTTTGGGGATATCTTCAGACATACCTGATTAAGTACGTCCGGGATTCAAGGAACCCTGGGGCAGCTCTTCTGTTCAAACCCAGTGACCACCCCAGGCATGCTTAAAACCACCAGGAACATGATCAGAAATGCTGTGGGAAGCATATGTAGTTCCTGGGATCTAATGGAAGTAAGTTAGCTACATACAAGATATATACTATAGCTCCAGGTACTGAATCTCATTTTAAATCAATATTTTAGGATGTGCTACCTCTAATTTAAACTTATATTTTCACAGATGGTACTAGGTTCAAATAAAGAAAATGTCTATATACTGTTGTTTTACTTTAAGCCAATAATTCCAGTACCTCTGAAAGGTTTCCATCAATTTTTGACCTGAGAAACTGATAACTTTCATTCCTAGAAAATACGGATTTCTTCATATAGAGTTTGCCATGCCCACCACCAGAGGGCAATAGAGAAGTTAAATCATGAAGCAGTAGTAGAAATCATAGGAGTTTAAATTAAAGCAACATACCAGTGTATTTAACCAATATTGTGCATAATAACTTAATATATTACAATACATAAAACCTGAAATTTCAGCATCAAAATTTACTGGTTAATTTTCATTAGCTAAGATAGCATAATTTGAGTGTAAAAAAAACACCATATTTAGATACTACATATATTTTTAAGAATTCACAACCAAAGAATCTGTACACTCTTTTAAAGGGATAGAAATCAGAGCTTTCTGTAACTCAATTCCAAAGCTAACCTTGCTGAGAAAAAAATTTTCTTCTCAAGAAACTCCAATGCACAGAGAAGTGAACTCTTGGGGAGTATTAATTTTGAGTGATATATAAAAACAATTTCTTCAATCGAAAATCTATAAAATTTAGAAGGAACAGTGTGCTCTTTATTATATAATATACATAAATACTGTACTACAAATATGTTCTTATTATTTGTATTCTGTACTATAAATGTGAATCTGAATAGAGAGATGTAAAAATCACTTTGAAGTATTTTGTTTTTAATATGAGAGAATTAACTTGGCTAAGGCAGACAGAAGAGTTTGCTTTTTTAACACTTTTTTATTTACTTAATTTTCTTTTTTCCTTGGAATATAAGGAAACAGTTGCACTCTAGGAACTGGAATCTAGCCAATGTTTAAATATTTTATAAAATACTGATGTAATACAGTCTCCTCTGAAAAAAAAATTAAAGACAGTAATCTCTATTAATGTTAAGGTAGCACAATATCTATTGTTATTTGTTATATAATATTGTGTTTACTTTAAAAAGAGAATAGTCGGCTGGAGCAATATCACAGCTGTAGGGCTGTAGGATGTTTGTCTTGCATGCTTCTGATCTGGGACAGACCGGGGTTCGATCTTGGGCATCCCATGTGGTCCCCCGAGCCTGCCAGAAATGATTTTTGAGCACCAAGCCAGGAGTAACCCCTGAGCACTGCTGGATGTGTGCCCAAAACAAATATATAAGTAAAATAAAAAAGAATACACATTATAAATCAGAAAATAAAAAACATTGACAGACTTAAAATTCTCTGACTCCTTTTATTTTAGAGTGAATCTTCCTCAGGGGCAGATAGGGGTGGTACTGGAAGAATCCTTTTGAGGAGTAGTAGCTTGGGATGTTACTGCCAGAAATGTTCTAAATAATTTTATTTATAACAAGAGTTCCTAAGGCCAAACAAGTACTTTTTGCTTATTTGTTTGGTTTTCTGTTTGGTGGTAGCAGAGATTAAACCCAGGACATCACAAGTGCAAGACAAGAACACTAAAGCCAAACACATTCCCTATGTATAGGCCAAATAAATTTGGGAACCTCTGATTTGGAGCATACCCCTCAAAAAGAAAAACTAGGTGATAATCTTTCCAGATTTCATATGTAATACTTACTTTTTAGATAGAAAACAATTCTTGGGCCCGGAGAGATAGCACAGCCGTGTTTGCCTTGCAAGCAGCCAATCCAGGACCAAAGGTGGTTCGTTCGAATCCCGGTGTTCCATATGGTCCCCCGTGCCTGCCAGGAGCTATTTCTGAGCAGACAGCCAAGAGTAACCCCTGAGCACCGCCGGGTGTGGCCCAAAAACCAAAAAGAAAAAAAAAAAAAGAAAACAATTCCTGTAAAGTTTAAATGATGAATTCTTTCTTGGGTGGTTTCCATTTACCACAGCTGGAAGTTTTTTCTTCTCAAAATACAAAAGGAGAAATGTATTATGAGTTATAAGGACTAGTTAAATAGAGAATAATAACAATATATATATTGAAGGAGTCTCCTACAAAGTACTCAGGGAGCCCCAGGGTCACTTCTATAGATACTAATATATTTCTATTGAAGAACACTTAATTTGTTTTCTTAGAACATTGGTTAATAAATATTTAAGTGTTATACATAAAGCCATGACTGACAGTAAACTATTTTCCTTTTTTCTTCTTTCTTTTAGAATTTATATAATTTTGTGGTTGTGCATCTTGATGTTGTCCATTAATATCTTAAATTTTCTTCATTTTAAACAATTTATTTTCTTTGATCACTTTTATTAATGGTGCCATGTATCCTGATTTTGAGGTCATTGTTTCAATGTTTGACTACTTCTATTCTGCTACTGAGAATAACTAATATTATTCCTTGTTTCTTTCTTTATATTTTAATAGTTTTTATAACTTAAGCAATGTTTCTTTGAATGTATTGAATCTCTGTTTTGGTTTCCTTAGTTCATTGAATATTGGATTGCTGCTCTAAAGTCATCTTTGTTCAGCATTATTAGTTCTATTATACTTGAGGATCTTAGTAGACTTTGTCCCATCTATTGAAGAGATTAAATTCCTTGGTTTTTGGGGGGTTTGGGGTCACATCCGGCAGTGCTCAGGGGTCACTTCTGGCTCTGTGCTCAGAAATTGCTCCTGGCAGGCTCGGGGGACCATATGGGATGCCGGGATTAGAACCACCATCCTTTTGCACGTAAGGCAAATGCCTTACCTCCAAGCTATCTCTCGGGCCCCCTCCTTGATTTTTTTTTTTATCATTTCTGGTAGAGCTGATTCAGGTGATCTGAGCAGTAATTTGATTCTTCAGTTCACATCTAACTAGTATGATGTCATAGCTACTGATTTTGATGATTTGTCAGCAGATCTAGGGTTATTGGAGCTAAGGTTTTAGATATCTCTGTCCAGGTGAAGTTTGGGGATTCTGATTGGGCAGCTGTAGCAAGTCTAATCTATATATTTATTATTAAAATGTATATAGTATACTAAATGGAATTTCTACAAATTAGATATATTACTTAATGAAGTAATGTATAAATTCTTGGAGATTGAAAGATGGTAAAGACAGTTGAAAGTGCTTTACAGAAAGTCAAGCACTTGCCTTTCACACAAATAAACCTGGTGATATGGTCCTATAACCCTCCCAGGAGTAATCTCTGAGAGCAGAACATGAAGAAATCCCTGAGCATCACTGGTGTGCCCTCCCAGACATGAATATATCAGTTATAAAATATATATAAGAGCCACAGGTTTGGCACATAATAACATTATAAATTTTCCCCAAATTAAAATATAAACAATCTGACATTTAAAGTGCAAAAATAAAGAAATTTTAGATCTCTGAGATTTTTTTTTTGAAGGGATAGCCTTCCCTAAAAAGTACAGGTTACCTGGAGACATTTTTAGGAAACTTGACCGTCCAGGTCAAGGGTTCAATACCTAGTCTTGTAATGTAGTGGTGCATAAACTGTAGAAAAACAGCCCTTAGGATGGGCTTGGATGGTGGAGATGGAGGCCTTTGTCCTTAGGCCCCGTCCACATGGCTCCATCCCCCATTAACAAGCAGGTCATCATCTTCAGGTGGTCGAGGCGAAATCAGACTCACTCAGACAGGCTTCATGTATGGTCAATCTCAACCATTTACGCAAGCTATTTTAACTTGCCCTACGTCTTAACTTCTTTCAGCCATGTCTCCTACTCTTACCTCTCCATCCTGGCCTAGCCCTAATTCCCTGGGTCAAAGGCCTTATCTAACCTTCCCAAGACCCCTCCCAGGAATGGGCGGGGTCTTGCAGGTAAAGATACATGTAATATCCGCCCAAGACACCTCCCTAGAAATGGGCAGGTCTTGCAGGTAGTTACACAAATCCAGGGTAGAGTCACATCTCCCCCTTCTTTGAAATATAAATGAAGCTTTTGTAATCCTGACTCCACCTTTAGCCAAAGGTGGGTAATATTTTCATAGCAACGCATACCAGTGTGCATTTTTTTTGGGGGGGGGCAGGTTAGGAGAGGAATGCAGTGTCAGTCATCTAACTTAGTTCCTGCGCTTTCAAAGTTTACATTCATAACCACAGGTATAACAATTCATCAAGCAATGTTATTTCTCCTAAAGTAAGAATACAAATCAAAGTAAGAATACAAATCAATCCTCCTATCAAAGAGCTCAGCAGAATGCATATACAAAATTTTTATTGGGGATCTCTTGGCCCATAAAAATGTCAGCCACCAATTCTCTTCAACTATATGTTTAAAACATATCACACGCATGCAACGCATACACATATACACAAACACACATATGACAGACCATCACCACCAGACCAAAATTGCAAAATTCAGTCAACAATTTTAAAATTAAATAATATAAGTTCTGATGGGCACAAATAATAATGATAAACAAATCCTGATTATAAAGTGTCAAATTGTGGAGGGTTTCCTATTTCAAAAGATCTTTTACTGATAAATATGCCAAGATAGGTTACTTTTTACATACTTTATTTAAACACTGTGGTTTACAAAGTTGTCCCTAAGACAGTTGGTTGGGCTTTCAATGTTCCAACACTAATCCCACTAACAGTGTAGTGCCTCCACATTTATCTCTAGCCAAGACCTCAAGTATACAATTGGTTGATCTTTGATAAAAGAACAAGAAATATGAAGTCTAGCAAGGAAAGCCTCTTCATAAAATGACACTGGCAAAACTGGTTATCTACAAGTAAAAAAAAATGAAGTATGAGTTCTTTTTAACACATGCACAAAATTCAAATAAAAATGAGTTTAAAAAACTTGGTATTAGATTTGAAACTATAAAGAAGATAGAGTAAATATAGGAAGAACACTCCATGATATTGAAGATAAAAACATCTTTAACGATAAAAGAACAATGACCAAGGATTTGGAAGCAAAGATAAATAAATGTGCATACGTTAAATTAAGAACTTTCTGCTTGTCAAAGGAAATGATGCACAGTATACAAAGACTGCCCATCTAATGGGAGAAACTATTCACCCAATACCAATCTAATAACAGGTTAATATCTAAGATATTAAGGTACTGGTAGAGTTTAAAGAGAAATCTAATCCCTGTCCAAAAAAATGGGAAGAGATAAACAGAAATTTCCTCAAAGAAGAATTACAGATAGCCAAAAAGTACAGAAAAAAATATGACCTATATCATTAAGACAGGGATATACTAATCTAAACAACTTGAGATATTTTACACCACAGAGCCATTTCACACAATAGAGCACTGGCATATTCAAAAGAACAAAAACAACCAGTGCTAGCAACTTATGTTGCTAGAAAGAGAGTCTCATTCATTGGTGGTGGAAATGTCAACTAGTCCAGACTTTATGTAAAACAATATGGATATTTCTTAAAAATATATAAATTGAACTCCCTTGATTTAGAAATACTGGTCCTAGAAATATCGTAGGGGTCCCAAAACACACTACAGGAAAGCCTTTTGTGCTCCTATGCAGCACTATTAACAATACACATAATTTGGAAACAAACCAAGTGTCAAGAACAAATGAGTGATAAAGTTATTGTGGTACATCTACACTAAGAAATATTATACATCTGGTAGGAAAATTAATTCATAAAGTATACTTAAACCTGGATGGAATATGGAGAATATTGTGTTGAGTAAAATGAATCAGAGAAAGAGGGATAGACAGAATTATTGCACTCATTTGAAGGATATAAAAATGGACAGTAGGGTTACAATATCTAAATACAGTATCGATGAAGATCAGGAGAACTAGTTCATTATAAGTTGCTTACCACAAATAGTGGAGTGAACAGTTAGGATAGAGAAGAGATTACTCTAGCAACAATAGTTGAAAATTATTACTCTGGGGCCGGAGAGATAGCATGGAGGTAAGGCGTTTGCCTTTCATGCAGGAGGTCATCGGTTCGAATCCTGGCGTCCCATATGGTCCCCCGTGCCTGCCAGGAACAATTTCTGAGCCTGGAGCCAGGAATAATCCCTGAGCACTGCCAGGTGTGACCCAAAAACCACAAAAAAAAAAAAAAAAAAAAAGAAAATTATTACTCTGGACATGAACTGGGAACTGAAAGAAAATAAAGTGATATGTATGATACTCCATTAGTAAAAAATATTACAAAATATATTGCCTATAAATAAAAAGAAAGAGAAAGAGAAGCAAAATGCTTCAGAGGCATTCAGGGGAAGAACATGGAGGGATAATGATTGAGGGAAGCAGGGCATTGGTGGCAGCAAATGTGCACTGGTAAAAGATGTAAGATCTGTATGATTGAAATCAATCCTTACTACTTTGTATCTGTGTATTTAATGGTGATTCAGTTAATTTATTTTTAATTAATATTTGTATTGAAAATCATATTAATAAATGTGTGCAATGACTTTGTTAACCTGTGTAACATTTCAAATTTACTATTTTTCTGCAATAGTATTTCATATCTATTCATATTTTATAAAATGTAAGATATTATAAACTTTATAGTACCATCCATCTTTCAACTTCAATAGTATAATGCAGCAAGAGCAAATAGATTAAAGTCAGTATACGACATTTTTCATAAAGGCTTAATTATTTCTTGTCACATTTCTACTGACTTTCTTTGTTTAAAATATCATTTTTAGCTTAACTTAAGAAATAAAATGATAATGTAAGTTTTACATTAATGCCAGAAAAAATACAACTTTTAAAAATAAAACTTCAATGACAAAGCTCTTTGTTACTTATGAAATATAAATTTTCCCATCCAAAATTCTTTTTTATAATTATAAGAAAATAAAGTTATTAATAAATTTTGAGTATTTTAAATGTACACTTAATTTTCTTATCACCTCTCTGCTCTCTTCAATTAAATCAATTTTTGTCATTTATTACTCTTAGATGTGTTTAAGCCTCCTTTCCCTAATTCATTTTCATATTCTGATAATAGCTTTGAGAAAGTTCAGGTTCAGGCATATTATGCTAGGCAATTCCAGAATTACACTATTTATGCAGAATCTGATGTAGTACTTGTGCGCTTCTGAAATATTCAATGCAACCAAAGTCACTGGAGCTAGAATATAATTTTTTATCACCACATTTAAGTTTCATAATTTGTTCAGATGATTCATATTCTTTATACAAACGCAAAAGAAAGAGTGCTGAGTAAAAAGTAATTACCTTAAACATTTTTCCTTTGGATTAGTATCTCCTTCCCCCTCCCTGAGGCAATCATTGTTATCGGTATATATATATATTTTTTTTCAGGGACAGTTCAGGCATATATGAGCATGTATCATACTGAGGATAAATTTTACTTGAATATTTAGGTATTACTCTGAATAGTAGTCTGTGGGCGTATGATTTTTTATAAAAATACATTAATGAAAAGAAGCCAGATTCAGTCTAATCTTCATACTTGCTTCTTTGTCTTATCACTACAATACCATTTTTGCAACTCATTGATGAAATGAGTATTCGTTGATTTTGATTGTGTCTATCTGATTATATGCTAGTAAGTTTGATGTGGTTGTGCTTTCCAAAATAATATGGATCTACAAAAAAAATAATATGGATCTAGAATTATTGAAGGAACTAGAATTATTACCAGGTCTTTCTTTGCTTAGGGACAGTCATGCTGTTTGCTGCATTTAGTATCATCTTATTCACTAATGGCATCTCTTTTTTTTAAGTTTCCCCATTTCCCTACATTTGTTTTTTAATTTGCAGGAAGTAGGAATCAGATGCAATTATTTGTAATTCATAGTGTCTTGGGGAATATTTCTCTTGTGATTCTACTGGTCTCCAGTCTTCATTACTTTTCTTCTTGATTAATAATATGTTCAAGTATAAAACTCTAGATTAGATCTGATTTTCCTTAAGAATATGGAACATAAGAAAAGAATATGGAACATATTAATTTATAAATTTACCTTCCATGATTTCAGTGAAAGAATTCTGAGATTTTTATTCTTAATGCTCTATATATATTTATTGTACTTCTCTATTTTGGGAGCAGTTAAAAGCAAATATTTGTTCTGATGGTTACTTTAACTTCAACAATGGTATGTTTAATGCACAGGGTACATAGTATAGAAAATATGTTTTTTTTTTGGGAAATCACTTCTATAAGTCTTCTTTTAATCTTTCCCTTATCTTGTCCAGGATTATGATTATACTATTCAGATTACAGCACAGACTTCTCACTTTCTCCCTAATACCTAGTTGTATTTTATTGAGCTTTTCAAAACAAATTTTACCAATTTAACTTTTTTCTGTTTTACCTCCAGTGTGTTTATACTGCTTATATTAAAAGGTAAAAGTTTAATATTGAAGTGTCTAAAATCAGTAATATTTGGGTTGAGAACTGTAAGACACATTTACCTTTGCTATGTTAGGTTTCATAAAAAGCTCTTAGCACTTAGAAAACTCAATAAACAGTTTCTTTAGCCATTTGTCTGTTGAAGGGCATCTTGGTTGTTTGCAGAGCCTGGCTATTGTGAATAGTGGTGCAATAAATATAGGTGTGAGGAAGGGGTTTTTGTGTTATATTCTTGTATTCTTAGGGCATATCGCTAGGAGTGGAATAGCTGGGTCTAATGGGAGCTCAATTTTCAGATTATGGAGGAATCAATTGTAGTACATATACACAATGGAATATTATGCAACTGTCAGGAGAGATGAAGTCATGAAATTTTCCTATACATGGATGTACATGGAATCTATCACGCTGAGTGAAATAAGTCAGAGGGAGAAAGAGAGAGATGCAGAATAGTCTCACTCATCTATGGGTTTTAAGAAAAATAAGTCATTTTTGCAACAATCCTCAGAGATAATGAGAGGAGGGCTGGAACTTCCAGCTCACTTCATGAAGCTCACCACAAAGAGTGGTGAGTGCAGTTATAGAAATAACTACACAGAGAACTACCATAATCATGTGAATGAATCAGGGAACTAGAAAGCCTGTCTGGAGTACAGGTGTGGGTGGGGTGGGATGGAGGGAGATTTGGGACATTGGTGGTGGAAATGTTGCACTGGTGAAGGGGTGTTCTTTACATGACTGAAACCTAATCACAATCATATTTGTAATCAAGATGTTTAAATAAAGAAAAAAAAGAAAAAACAAACAAAAAAGGCAAAAAAAGAAAACTCAATAAACAAATGCTATGGAAGAAAATATATGTTTATATAAATAATGTCAGTTTCTTAGTTTAATTAATGATTTTCCACCTCATCATTAGTATGATATCAAAGCACAGACTGCATTTCTTTTGTTTGTTTTGAGATCACACCTTGCAATGTTCAGATCACTTTTGACTATGCACTCAGGAGTCACACTTACTAGTGTACGGGGGACTATTGGGAAGGCCAGAGATTGAATCTGGGCTAACTACATGCAAAGCAAGTGTTCTATTTCCTATAATTTCTCTCCAGTTTCTTCAAACTAGCCTTTTTAGAAAATATTTTTCTCTTAAGCTGAACTTCTAATATTATTTTATTATAGCAATAAAATTCATCTTTATTTTGGAAAGTGTGTCTTTAGTCATACTATATCCTAACCTCACACATAAGCACACACGTAGATATATACATGAATTTAATTTATTGAAAAATTAGTTAATGTGATATACAGAGTTAGTTGTACTGGTAGAGAATAACTGAAAGTAGTTAAAAAGAAATAAACCCACTAAAAGTTGAGATCCACAGAAAATACATCTCATTTTTTGCTAGACTTTACTTATTTTTGTAAATGCATGTGGGAAAGCAGCAGTATTAAAATTTAGATAGAAGGGTATTTGAATATGTTTCAATGTATTTATTGCATCACATTTTGTACCAAAATTTATCATGTTTATTGAAATTGATTTATTTGATTCACTCATAAAGTGGACATGACCAAAAATAGTTTATGGAAACAGACAGGATCAGCTAAAGGTATCCTTGCAAAATAGAAGAGGAGAGACATTACTTTCCCCATATTCAAACTGTGCTACAAGACTGTATTATTTAAAACAAAACGCTATTGCAATAAAGACAGACCCTCAGATCAATACATCTAAATCTCCTGAGACAGACATTTAAATTAATTATGATATGATCAGTTATTCTTTGATAAAACATCAAGAAATATAAAGTAGATCAAAGAAAGCCTTTTCAACAAGTGATGCTGGGAAAACTCATCAACTAAATGCACAAAAGTGAACTCAAAACTGTTTCTAGTATCATGTACAAAAGTCAAATCAATATGGATTAAAAAAACTTGATATCCAGACCTGAAACCATAGGTACATAGAAAAAAACAAATGTCGACAGAAATCTCCAGATTTACAAGTGGCCCAAAGACATGAAAGAATGCTTCACATCAGTAATCATTGGGGAGAAGCAAATCAAAACAACAATGAAATACACCATAGACGCTGACAAACATTACAAAGAACAAGAATGGCCAGTGCAGGCACAAATTCAGGGAGAAAGGGACTCTCATTTTCTACTGGTAATAATGTTGACTGGGCCAATTTTTCTGGAAAACAATATGGATTCCTCTCGCAACTAGAAATTGAGCTTTTATATAATCCAGCAATGCCATGAAGCCCAAAACACCATATAGAAAAGCCCCTTGATTTCCTATTCAGCCTTACACTAGCCAAAATTATAAACAACCCAAGTGCCCAAGAACAGATGAGTGAATAAAGAAACTCTGATACATCTACACAATAGAATACTATGCAGCTGTTAGGAGAAAATGAAGTCATGAAATTTGCTTATACATAGATGGATATGGAGAGTATTTCTTAGCAAAATGAATCAGAGGAAGAGGGATAGACATAGAATAATTGCAATCATTTGTGGGCTATAAAAATAAAAGATGGTGTGATAATAATATCCAGAGAAAATACAGACAAAAGGCAGGAGGAGAAGTCCTTGGTAGGAAGCTTGTCACAAATGGCAGGAAATGCAGTTAGATCAGAGAAGAGACCACTATAACAAGGACAGTTGGCATGTTCACTCTGAACAAGAACTGGATGCTGAAAGGAGATGAAAGGATGAGCAAAATACCCCCTTCAGTAGTAATATTTCAAACCACAGTGACTAAAGGGGAAAAAAGGGAAGAGAGGGGGAGTGAGAAAGAGAGAGAATGAGAGAGAGAGGAGAGAGAGAGAGAGAGAGAGAGAGAGAGAGAGAGAGAGAGAGAGAGAGAGAGAGAAATACTTTTCCCAGTGCAGGCAAGAGATAGGTGGAAGATGGCGGAAAAATTGGGGACACTGGTGACAGAAAATATGCACTGATGAAGGGTGTTGTACATTGTATGACTGGCTCAATCATGAACAAATTTGTATAAAAAACTATTATTAACAACCTTGTAAACTTGTATTTAAATAATTAAAAAAATGAGTATCTTATGATGTAGGACACTGCACTTTTATTTATCTTAATACTGATTAAAGGAAAGCTAAAAAGTTTATCACCCAGATGCCATATAAAAAATTGTATAGTACCCCCCTGCCGCAAATATTTACCAATCTGAAGAAGGTCAGGGGGTGGGTTAGGAAGATGCCTGGGAACCCACACACCACAAGAAAAACCCAAAAGACAATGGGAAAAACTGTACTTCCAACATAGGCATAAGACCTGTAATACACCACCTCTTTACCTGCCCTCCCCCAAATGTAAGGTAGTCTTTTGCACCACTTTGGTCCCATAAAAATTTCGCTAACTCATTTTATTTCTTTTTTTTTTAATTTATTTATTTATCTTTTTTTTAGAGAATACAGCATTATATTTATTTATTTATTTATTTATTTTACTGCTGTAAAAGTTTTATTTTTTTATTTTTTTTTATTTTTTTTTATTTTAATTATGACAACAAAGATGTAAAGAAGAGGACAGGGTAAAGTTACAGTGGAAGCCCAATCACCCATAAACAGCATTCTCGGTAGTCCCATCGATGATGTCCCAGCCTTGAACTTTCAGCCAAAGAGCATTTAGAAAAACAAAACTGAACCCATGTACAGTACAATTACTTGTCCCTCAGATCCCCAGTTGTAGTACATACTATTTCTTAGCAGCACACAATATAATCTATAGACATTATACTTATGTAGCTCCTTAAACATTGAGGGCAAAGTACATTTCTCTAGTTCCATGTACATACTACCTAGTTTAAGTTAACCTCAAAAGTTTTAGTGGCTTGTTTTTCTTAAGGGTTGGAGTCAAGGGAACATAGTAAAAAATGGTATTCAAGTGGCATTTGTTTGCATAGGCCCACCAAAACATAAGGGACATGGAAAGACAAATTATGGTCTAAATACAAGGAGACCCTAACCCTGAAGTTTCCTGGCACAGGATTGACTCTAGGCTCCAGGCAAATTAGTTTGTTCAATTCAAGTCATCCTCTGTAGTGGCAATACACCTCCATTCCTCACATAGTCTCTGTTGTTGGTATCATGCTTCTGTATTAAAGATCCTGGAGTCTGCATGTCCCATATTGCAGTCAGGATGGTGCATAGCATCCTCTCGTTTCACCTCCCACTTAAGGGGCACTAGAGAGAACCATGTCCTGTAGAGCAGGTCATTGTTGCTATCAAGTCTTCTCGGTGGAAACGGAAGTCTCTTTATAAGAGGTCGATGTCAGACCCTTGGTAGTGTCTTTCCTGGTAGAGGACTGCTTCCCGCTGTTGTTCTAAAAGACCTTGGATGTTTCGTAGATAGCTTGCCTGGTTCCGGCGTGTAAAGAGGATGCCCATTCTTCTGAAGCCTGTGCCAGTTCATTATATCAATGTTCAGGGTGTAAGGTACATTGTACTGAGATTTATTAGATAAGAACTTATCTGTATGTATTTTTTTTTCCCATTTTAATGTGTCTATGCAAACAAGGATCAATGCCATGGGGCATTATTGGTGCATCTAAAGGCAATAGGGACAAGACCAGAAATTTCCATGACATAGTTCAATCATAGGCATCAAACTGAGGGACAGTTCCACCAACAATCCTTACTTAACAGCTTACAAAGAAAAGATAAGATGAAAAGTGAATAGAAACATCATGGTAGAAGAATATATACAGTGTTACATCAGTTAAAGAAAATACCCATAAAATATTCAAAAGATATGTGTTCAATTTGTGTCCTTCTAAATAGTTCTGGGATTTGTTAGATATACTGTATGTCTTAGATTAGAGATAAGAACTATGTGTTACTGAAGTTAAAGAAGGGTAAATCGGGGGTACTGAAGGTTGGAAGGAGCAAATGTTCGCGTGGGGGCGCTAGCCCCCGCGCGGTTTGCAAAATGTAGACTGGTATGAGATTACCAGTGACAAACTGATATAGCTGAGCCCCTCTCTGCCACCCACCAGATCCAGCTCCACCCCCTAAGCCCAACCTTAGGCCAGTGTCCCGGTCCGGCCTGGGGGTGGGCAAAAACCCAGAGTGCCCCGTCAGCTCCTCCCAGAAACCCACCTGGAGATCCAGAGGAATGGGGGAGAGGGAGGTCGTGTGACCCAATTGCGGACCCCCCTGACCCTGGGCTGGACTTAAAGGCCGCTGGCCCATGAGGGGTCTGCCAGCTGGCCGTCCATGCCGGCTAAAATCTTGCTCCTATTTATCTTTTTTTTAAATGTTTGTCCTTCATATATATTTGTGAGCACATACAGTTTCAATCCCCCCCCCCTTTTTTTTTTTCTTTTTTTTCTTTCTTCGTTTTTTGGTAGGTGACCTGTGACTGTTATCCCATCAGTCCACCCACGAATACACAGACATTATAATGTAGCACCACTTCCCCCTACAAAGGCACACTAAGTAAAGGGGAAATTTTACATTTAAAAAAAAATAAAAGAGAGCTCTTATCTACTAGAGATAGGAACTCATAGTTATTTAAAATATAGGGATATCTCCTGCCTTGAAAATATGTCATGTGGAATCAAATTAGACCTCAGGTGATTAGATACCATTCATCCAGCCTTGAACCCTGGATCTCCGACATAGAAACGGCACAGCTCTCCACAACAGCTGCAGGAAACAAACTCCATCCAGGACGGCCTTAATACGACGAGACCAACAACAAGGCCCAGCTCTAACATGATATCCTGACAACGGGGAAAATGCGATCATCTTGACCTTAGAGCAGATTAGCCTACCTTACCAACTAACGACAAGACAAAACCAGAAGTCTTGGCTCCCTTTGGTAGGACAAAAACCCAAGATCGGGATTTACAGATGACTGGCTGCTTGATCCACGACCAGACTGTATACATCTTGGGACCAATAAATAAGCCCTAGTTTAGGGTTTGAACTATGACCTGCACAAGAATCATGATCCCCAGCCCCAAAGATCCGGCAGAGACAATTGTAACGGAATGGGGCTTTTGGGAGCACAAAGAAAGACGCTATCCTAGGTGCCACCCTAGGCTCAGTGCAAAGACCAAGATCATCAACCACAGAAGATGGGTTAAAATGACACTGAGGTAACAGAACCTCTAGAACCACAAAGACTGACTTCATCATAAGTCCCACCTCAGGATCTGTACAGATACTGAGACCTCTAAACACAGAGCAGAAGTCTTCCACACACCAAAGGAAAAAAAAAAGAAAGAAAAAAAAAAAAAAAACACCACCGGGAAAGTAAAGGATCCTGAGCAATGTCTAGAGTTGATCCCATGACAGTATGCTCCAAGGACGGAGAAATCTCATATCTCTTAGGCCAAGTGAATTCTTTTTCGAATGACCCCAATATTTACTGTGCCAGTGCAGGAGGGAAAAAAACAAAAATACAAAAAGCACAAAACCTTGGTTATTTTTTTGATATAAATATATATATTACCTTCATTTATTATTGTTATTATTATTTTTGATTTACCAATCTATTTTGGTCGATTTCTCTGTTTGGGTGTGATTATTGAAAGTGTAGTCCCCAATTATACTTATTTTATTTATTTATTTATTTATTTTTTCTCTTCCTTTCTTCTCTTTCGTTATGTGCTATGCCATGTTTCTTAATTCAAGACCATGGCGTGATTTTTGTTTGTCTGTTTTTGTTTTATTTTTTTTCTACTTGTTTGTTTGTTTTGTCTGCTCTGTGTGGTGCTTATCGATATAGCTGGAGCCCTCACTAGATATTTGACACTTCTTTTGGTACTAGTGGAGTGTTTCACCTACTTTTTCTCCATCTCCCAGATTGATGATGAGAGCCTTTAGAAGGACTCCGCCCATTTTCGGGGTATTAGACTCTTACCCCAGTTTATTGCTTTTTTCTCCTTCAAACAAAACCACGCAACTTGAACTAGCTAGTCCTGACTCCAGATAGAGGGGGAAATAAGGGAGGCATCAGGACCAAACAGGTGCAAGACTACTAAGTAGTGGGTTAGATACAGAGGGGACCACATATTCTAGCCGCCCTGGGATGAGGGAAAAGGAAAAGGGAGGTAGGATAGAAACGGAGGCGTAGGGATGACAATTTGGCGATGGGAATCCCCCCTGATTTTATGTAAATATGTACCTAAAATATTATTGTCAACAATATGTAAGCCACTATGATCAAAATAAAAATTTATATTAAAAAAATTGTATAGTAAAACCCTGAGGTGTTGGACTTCAATATTGTCAAGGAAGTTGGACAAAATCCAGGTATTTTCTAACTTTTGAATCTGTTTGCCATTTTACTAGTTTGAAACTCATGCTTTTTATTCCTCTTCTTAAATAAAAGTAGTGTTTTCTGCACTGATTTCTTTATTTCTATTGAAAATGTTTATATACCAAATGAAAAAGAAGAACACAAATTAGAAACATTGATACATCTTGTGACATTATTCATCTAGAAGTTAGTTCTCAAGTTGTCATTACATTTACCACATAAAAATTAGAACTGATTTGTTTGGAGATTATAGCTATTTCTAGAACCAAAATGTTTGGAAAACTGTAAAGTTTTATTATCAGTCTATAGTACATATTCTATAATTATACATAAATCAGGATACTTTTTGTCTTGTGACTGTAAGTTATTAATCTATCTAGGCCAAACATTCTGAATACCATCATTCTTTAAAATTGAACAAATGTTTTCCCCCCCCCCCAGGGAGGAATGTAAAATATGATGTCTAAAAATTAAGGCTAAGGATTGGTTAGACTATACTCAGGTTTTGATTATTTGATTGTTTCATGTTTCTTCAGGACTGTGAAAGTCAGCATTGCATTGGATAGCCATGTACTTCTTATGCAACCTTATGTGTCTCCTACATTAGCGCTCACTATTCTTAAAATAATTAAACACATTTTCTTAGCAAACATTAAGCTCATTAGGTCAGAGAACATTTTTCTTCTGAACATTTTAGCTATTAATGAGTGTTTGTTTAATTAGTCAATAATTAGTAAACAGCATAAAATGGATATTTAGGCATTAGAAGTTGGAATGTCTCATTTGACTCTGTTTTCCAAGATTTATTCGTGGTAATGATTTGTTTAAAATTTGGTGCATATGTATTACATGAATTGTTTTGAAAAAAGTATTCTAAATAAAAATATAGTCACAAGCAACTAAAGATAATAGAGATGTATATTTTCCTAATTATAGAGAAAGAGGAAACTAAGTTAAATATCTAAGAAATAGTATTTAGAAATAAGTATCCAATTATTATAAATTCTAGACTAAATCATATCATAACTCATTAAAATGACATATAAGCTGCAAACCTCTCCAAATACCTGTCATATGTAGTGAACAATTAATATTTAAAGTTGAGTTTGCTTTTCTAATATATCAAAATGCTATATTAAGGTAAAGAATAGAGATATTTCTGATAACTTTACTTGACATAACCATTTTTGCTGATTTTTAATTATATTTTTATTAAAATTTTTTCTCCAATATTTTGTTTTTATATAAGGTTTTTTTAAAAAAGTATACAATGTTTTCCCATAGACATGCAAACATTTCTAGAATATTTTATAGCAAAGCTTTATATATAATTTTAAAAATGTACTTATGTGCAACAGCAGAGACCAGTGAGTCATGAAATTGCTCAGTTTGGCACATATTCCTTCTTAAGGAACTAATAGCTCGTATTAAATTTTTTTCAAACTTTGAAATAAAAACATAAGCCATAGCTCACTATGTCATAGTTTATGCTAAAATGTATTTCTTACTCATGGGAAAAGCTTCAATTAAATGTATTTAGAAATCTGGAAATCAGTAGCACATGAAGGTGAACAATTTAAATGTTTCTGTCTTGACTTGATTGGAATAAAACCGGAAAACCAGGTGAGAAAAAAATGGGATCAAAGACCTTTCATTGCCTATCAAAGGAAGTATAAATTTTACCATAAGGACTATACCTGTATAATATTTTCCTCCATCTAAAATGGAAGAAATTTCCTTCTATACTTTTCCTTTTTTCACTTTGTGCACAGAAACCCATCCATCACTCAGGATTCCACTTCTAAAACTATCACATTTTATTCAACATCTTTCATCTTTACCCTTACAAATTATTATTTAAATACATAATTATATTTAAGTATATTTAAGGTGTTTTTTTTTTCAATATTTTTAGGAGCCTTCCCTCACAGTGCTCAGGAGTTAGAGGCTGCATATTGTTGATATTTTGCCAGTGCTAGAGACTAAGGGTATAATGATACTTAGGTCTGAGGTACAGGTGATAACTGCAGTAATTAGGGGTTCTCCAGAGCTATGATCAACTCCTCCAGGACTACACTCACAATGCTCAGCACCATTTGGTGCTGGGCACTGAATCCCATTAGAAAATTTTGCAATAATCCAGTGACAGTGTGTATCCTCCACAGTCAACTCACCTGCTTAGTCTACTGTCTCACTCATCATGTCAATAGAAAACACAATTTGCTGGTCCAATACAGAAAATTCTTATTATTTATTTATTTTCATTTAGCCACTATAACTTATAATATTGTTGATTAAAGTTTGAGGTAAACAAACAAAACATACTGAGTTCCACACAGAACCAGCAGTTCTTCACCAAAGACTTCCTCGTCTCCCACCTTGACCTCCTTATAAACTTATTCTCAATTTGATTATTATGATTTGAGGAACATATTTATAATACTTCTGGCCTTGAAATACTAAGTAAGCTTATAACATTCCCAGGAAAGCATCAAGATGCTCAACCAGTAACTTTATTTACTTCCAATTCATTTTAGTAATTTCCACTTTTATTGTGGAAATTTTATATATTCCTGCCTCCCGCTTTCCCTGCCTCCCTTTCTTCTTTTCCTCCTTCCATTCCTCTTATTCTTACTTACTTCCTCCCTTCCTCCATTTTTACATCCTTTCAAACTCTTCCTCCCCTCCTTCCTTCCTCCCTCCCTACTTTCAACCTTTTATTCTCCCTTTCTTTATCCTTCCTTCCTCCATCCTGCCAACCTTCCTTCATTCCTTTCTCTTTCCTTCTCTTCCTCATCCCTCCCTCCTTCCTTTCTCTTTTATCCCTGCTTTCTTTGTCCCACCTTTTCTCCTTCCCTCCTTCCTTCCCTCCCTTACTTTCTTTTTCTTGCCTCCCTCACTTTTGCCTTTCTTTCCTCCCTCCCTTCCTTTCTTCTGCCCTCTATTCTCTCTCCTTACTTCCTTCTCCCTTTCTCTCTCCATTTATTCCTTCCTTTTTCCCTATGTCATCTCTTCCATCCTTCATCCTTTCTCTCCCTCCGTCTTTATCTCCTTCCCTTTTCCTTTATCTCTCTCACTCTTCTTCCTCCCTCTGAAATTTCTACCTTTCTCCATCTCCCTCCTTCCATTCCTCCCTTCCCCTTACCTTCTTTCATTCCTTCCTGCCTCCTCCTTACCTCCCTCACTTCTTTTCCCTTTTCACTCCCCACTTCTTTTCTTTTTTCCTTCCTTTATTATTCCTTTCTCCCTTCCTCATCACCTTCCCTTCTTTCTTTTTACTTCATTCTACCCTCTTCTCTCCCTCCCTCATTCCTTCCTCCACTCATTCCTACCTCACTATCTCCCTCTTTTCTTCCTCCCTTTCTTCCTCCCTCCTTTCTTTCCCTTCCTCACTCCCTCATTCCTGCCTTCATTCCTTCTTCCCTTCTTCCCCTTCTTCCTTCTGTCTTTTATTACCTTTCTCTCTTCTCTTCCTTCCTTTGTTCTCATTTTTCTTCAAACAACTATTATCAGTATTTCCTTCCTTCCTTCCTTCCTTCCTTCCTTCCTTCCTTCCTTCCTTCCTTCCTTCCTTCCTTCCTTCCTACTTTTTCTCTTTTTTTCCTTCAGACACCTGCTATTATCAGTACTTACTCCTGACTGCACTTAGGGATCACTCATGGTTGGGCTTAGTGACAATATGGAATGCTAAGGATTGAACCTGGGTTAGTTGATCACAAGTATGTGCACTCTCGGGCTAGTTTATTTGTTTCTCCATGTAAGAGATATAAGTGAGTCATAAAATAATTATAAGATACGAGATCTCCAGGGCTTCCCCAGGCCACATGCCTGGGCAAGCCGGTGAGTTGGGCCCCTTGGTGAAGCTTGAAGGTACCCTAGGCTTTCCCCCATTAACCATTCAGCTCCTTAGGGAGGGTTTGGGTGGGGCCCTGAACTTCTGGCCTCCCAGCTTCTTGAAGGATCTCTCCTTCTTGGGAGCCGGGAGTCTAGCAGGAGGGGGTTTGGCAGGCTCCCGCCATGCCGGAGGCCTTCCTAAGCAGGCCTAGTGGGGGTGCGGGACTTGGGTAACCCCAGCACCCCTCTACCACCTTGCTCCAGATCTCCAGGGCTTCCCCGGGCCACATGCCTGGGCAAGCCGGTGAGTTGGGCTCCTTGGTGGAGCTTGAAGGTACCCTAGGCTTTCCCCCATTAACCATTCAGCTCCTTAGGGAGGGTTTGGGTGGGGCCCTGAACTTCTGGCCTCCCAGCTTCTTGAAGTCACTGGTAATCTCTGTCAAGTCTATATTTTAAAAATCGCGCGGAGGCAATAGCCCCCGCGCGCACAAGAAACATTAATAGTACCCACTATCATTTAATTATGATTTTATATATGCAGAATGTCCATTTGTACTCTGCCCTTCTGCATACCCCTTCATAAGATCATATTTCTCTTTAACTTCCTTAACTCCTACCATCATTTCTCTTCATTTACCCTTTCTATATTAAGTACTGTAGAGTCCTAAGTCACAGATCAAAGTGGTGCCCTGGAGTTAACACCCACCCAACTATTTTAAAAGGCATAAAAAGGACACATATCTCTTCATCATTTTATGGGTGTTTTCTTTGATCGCTATAACTTTTGTTGAATATATTCTTATACAGTAATGATCCCCCCCCCATGTTTTTATCTTCTCTTTGTGAACTGCTCAATATGAAATTTGATGTGAAAGAAAAGAATCCCTCAGTTTAATGCTTATGTTTGAACCAAGTCATAGGTATTGTTGGAAAAGTTCTTACGCCCCCATATATCTGATAGCACCACGTGGCTTTATTACTTGTTTGCTTAGGCACACTAAAATGGGAAAATACTATACATACCAATAAGTTCTTATCTAATAGAGATGGGAACACACAAATCTTGTAGTGCAATGAGACCTTACACCCTGAACATTGACATAAAGACCTGGTACAGGCCTCAGAAAAATGGGCATTCTCCATTCACCCCTGATCTAGAGAAGACATCTACAAAACATCCAAGGTTGTATATAACATCACCTGGAGGCATTCCTCTACCAAGGAAGACCCTACAGCTGCTCTGACATCGATCTACTCAAAAAAGACTTCCCTTAACACTAAGAAGACTTAACAAAAACAATGACCTGCTTACTGGACAGGGCTTGCTGTTTTGCCCCTTAATTGTGAGGTTTGTCTATAACATCTCCTGGAAGCAATCCTCTACCACGGAAGACCCTACCAATGCTCAGACATCGTCCTGCTGAAAAGAGACTTCCCTTAACAATGAGAAGACTTAACAACTACCTGCTTACAGGACAGGGCTTCCTGCATTGCCCTTTCATGGTGAGGTGAAACAAGAAGACACTCCACATCATGACTTCAATTTAGGATATGCAGATTCCAGAATGTTTAATACAGAAACATGATACCAACAACAGAGACTGTGTGAAAAGAGTGTTGGCACTACAGACAATGTCTTGGATTGGACGATAACTTGCCTGAAGCCTAGAGTTGGTCTTATGCCAGGAAACTTCAGGGGTAGGATTTCTTTGTATTTAGGCCAAGGTTATTCCTTTCCATGCCTCTCATATTTTGGTGGGCCTATGCAAACAACTATTGCCACTCTAACACCGTTTTTACTGTGCTCCTTTGACTCTAATCCTTAAAATGCACCCACTTAAAATTTGAAGTTAAAAGCACACACTTAAAATTTGAGGTTAACTTAAGCTAATATGCATGTACATGGAAATGTAAAAAATACTATGCCTCTAATGTTTAAGGAGTTACTTAAGTTTTATGGCTTTATATTGCCTTCTGTGCTGTTAAGAAATATTATAATGTACTACAATCTGGGGACTTGAGGGACAAAGTAATTGTAGATGGATTCTGTTTTATTTATCTTAATGTTCTTTGGCTGAAAGTTCAAAGTTAAGATATCAGCAAGGGGACTTCTTCTGAGAATTATGATATGGGTGATTGTCCTCCCACTGTAACTTTACCTTGTCCTCCTTTTTTGCATCTTTGTTCTCATATTTCAAAATAAAAAAATAAAAAAATATACTGGACAAGAACAATAATACAGTAGGCAGGGATTTTGCCTTGCACATGGCTGGCCCAGGCTCTATTTTAGACATCCCATATGTCAGGATTAATTTCTAAATGCAGAGCCAGGAGTAACACTTGAATGCTTGCCAGGTGTGTTTCAAAAACTAAAAAATAATAAAATAGAAAATAGAAAAGAATTTTTACTTCTCATTCTGACTTACTTAATTTAATGTGAAGCCCTCTTGTATATAATATATGTATTATGCACACATAGGCACATTCATATATATACACATAACATTCTCTTTATTCATTTTACTGTTATTGTACTGTTATTGGACACTTGGATATTTTCATATCTTCACTATTAAAAATATTTCTGCAATAAACATAAATGTGCCTATCTCTGCAAATTGGACCTTTGGTGTTTTAGATAGATAGCTAGAAGAGAAATTGCTGAATTTTATTGTTTAATGTAGTTCTAATTTTCAGCTTTAGATCTTTTTGTTTGTTTGTTTGTTTTTTGAATTTTGGGCCACACCGGATGATGCTCAGGGGTCACTCCTTTCTATAAGCTCAAAAATAGCTTCTGGCTTGGGGAACCATATGGGATGCCAGGGAATCAAACCACAGTTCATCCTAAGTTAGTGTGTGCAAGTCATATGCCCTACTGCTGGTGACACTGCTCTGACCCCAGCTTTAGACCATTTTTATAATATTTTTCATAGTGGCTGAATCAATTTACATTCCCTCTGACAATGAATTATTGAATGAGATTTCCTTGGTCTCTATGTACCTACTTCCCTTATTTGTTGTGTATGGCTTATATAAATATATATACATACCTATATATGTCTGTGTGGATATATGTTTATAATGATCATTCTCACTGGTGTCATCAATTTGGTTTTTATTTCATTTACTTCTCTCATTTTCATGATTGCATTATTTCTACTGACTTTTGCTTTATTTTTATATATTTTTAAATGTAATACAGATTGTTTAGTTGAGACCATTCCATTTTATTATTAATTTGGGGTTGTATATACTGCCATAAACTTCCCTCAATACTGCTTCTGCTACATAACATAGGTTGTTGTAGCTCAGTACTATATGATCTTTGAATTCCAAATAAATTTATATTTGTCATTTGACTTCCTTTTTATACCAGTTTTATTCATATGCAATAATTTTGGCTACACCCTCTATATTTTTCTAAATTTTCCAATTTGTTTTTTATGTTTGGTTCCTCACTTCATACCATTCCCATACCATTGGAGACAAAAACTATACTTGATCTCATTTAAATCTTCATATTGATTTGGTTTTGGGCCACACTCAGTGTTGCTTAGGGGTTACTCCTGACTCTGAGCTCAGAAATCACTCCTGGCAGGCTCAGGGGACCATATGGGATGACGGGGACAGAACCTGGATCAACAACGTGCAAGGCAAATTCCCATTCATTTGTGCTATTGTTCTGGCCCCTAAAAAGTCATATTATTGAAGTTGTTTTGAGACTTCACATATTATGTACTTTTTAAATTTTTGCATGTGTATTTGAAAAGAAAGCGTATTTATTTCTTCAGGAATGAAATGTTCTGCACATGATTACATTCATCCTCTCAGTTACTTTACCTAAAGTCATTATTTCCTTGTTATCTTTTCTTTCTGTCCACTGCTATTCACTGACGTGAATATCACTGATATGAACTGTGTAAACATTTTTTACACAGTTTAGCTTTTGAATTTTTACTTTTAAAATTTATACATTGCTTATTTGTGAAAGTCTTTACTTGTGCATTGTACTTAAATAACACCATTGTAGATTAGAATATTCCTTGCTGAAGAATTTTTTTATTTAGAATTTTTTACTATGTCACTGGCTCACATTCAATGTCTTCTAAGTTAAAGCCTTTAATATTTTTATATTCTATTTTAATCACTTAATTTTTTTTCTTTTTGCATTTAGAAATATGATTTTCCATAAACTCCCAGGACTTTTTTAGGCCTTTTCTTGGTTGTGGGAAGTCCTCAGTTAGTATTTCTCTGAAGATGTTCTCTATTTCATTATGTCTTTCTACACATAATGTTATACCTGGCATGTTTTCTCATCTAATAGCATCTGATAATTTAATGAGCTTCTTTATTTCTTCTAAATCTAATTTAACTTTCTCCTTTCATTTAGTCAAAACTGAAATTTTATATTGAACTTTTTGTGTCAGTGCTTTAATCTAGGATTTCATATATTCCAATCATGAACTATACAGACTTTTGATCCTTTTATACCTTTTATTATGAAAACTTGACCTACTAGAAGAATACAAAAAAACATTTATTAAGTAAAAGTCATACTTGTTTGTCTGGAAAAATCTTCAACCCTAAGTAATGGCTCAAAGTGAAAAGTCTTCTTGCCATTTTCACTTAGAGATCTTCCCTCTTTAATCACACATTTAAATAATCACTAGTTTAATAGTGTATGTACATTTAAATAAATAGTATTGTTTAACTTAGATTATATTAAGACAAATATATATTAATTTCTTCACTGCCTGGTTTCTCAAGTGCATCTTAATTTTACAAAGTAGCAATAAAAGAATTGTTGTGTTTGGGAGGAAATCAACTTTCTGTCTGAGTTTCCAAATATCTTCACTAATTCTAGGAATCATTCTCTAAATAATTTTTATCACTATGCCCACTGTTGTGTAATGTTAATTCTAAGCATAAATACTAAATCTTTTTTTGTAAAAATAGTGATGAACTTCTGTCTTTACCATATATTATCATCATACTATAATTTTATTGTTCAAGGCAAAATATAGTTGTCAAATTCTTTCAACTCCCTTTAGTATCATATTTAGCTACAAAACATTACCAATTTTACACACAAAATAACAATCAATTTTATATATCGTTTTATCTGTTCTTAGATAAGGAACTAGAAGTGTGCCTTACAATAAGCCCTCTTTGGAGCCAGAGCAATATTATCATGGATAGGATATTTGCCTTGCATGCACCCAATCCCAGTTCAATCCCTAGAATTCCAAAATGTCCCCTGAGCCTACCAGACTGATTCCTGAATGCAGAGCAAGAAGTAACACCTGAGCAGGGCAATATATGACACAAAAAGCAAAACTACCAAAATAGAATAAACCATCTTCCACCTATTCTTATTTGCCTATAAAATAATTAAATGCAAATATTCATGATATAATAGCTGACAAACAAAAACTAATTATTGCAGTATTTCCTATAACTTTCCTCTCAAACTAAATTCTCAACTTTTTAAGACAAAGTTCTTATTTATTTCTCATTAAAACACACACACACAAAGTGGGCTGAAGTCTGGAGAGTTAATTGCTAAAACAAATGAGTTATGACTATAGACATCAAGTAATTTGCTCATGCTATTAAGGTGAGCATGGGTAATTAGTTGGTCTCCAGAACTAAAATGAAAAATGCCAATAAATTACAATTCTTGCCCTTTTTTGCATTAAAATGTTTTTTTTTCATCTATCATAAATACTACACAAAAATATCAACAATAAGAAGAAAAAACTGAGGCTAGGGCGATGGTGTAGCTGCATGGCATATCCTTAAATGTTGCTGACCTAGGATAGACCGGTTCGATCTCCCAGCATTACATATGGTCCCCCAAGCCAGTAGCGATTTCTGAGTGCATAGCCAGGAGTAACCACTGAGTGTCATCAGGTGTGGCCCAAAAACAATCAAACAAACAAACAAACAAAAACAAAAAATAGAAGGAAAAAAATTTCTGACTCCAAGACTTAAAATCTGGTAAACAAACAAACAAACAAAAAACCACTATTGTATAGCCCTACTCCCAAGAGAAAGTAAATTTATCTATTTGTTTGTTTTTGTTTTGCCATTGAAGGTAAGATAAAGAATTAACAAGCACTGTCCTCCAACATAGTCTTAGTTTCTGATTGCAATTAGAAGATTTTATTGAATATCTAATTATCTGTAACAGTATTTTCAAAAATTTATATAGAAGACTATTTGCGCCTTCCTTCCCAAAGCAACAATTTAAAATTGATTTATGGAAACAATTAAAATTGGTCCTTTTATTTCCAATTGTAGTTAGAAATTGTCATTTATATGAACTAAAGCACATGGTTAAAGCATAAAATTCATTGTAATCATAACCCTAAGAAATGTCTGAAATAAGTGGTCATTTCCATACAACAATGCAATTGTAAGTTAATTCCCAGAGCTAAAAGTTGGGAATGTTTCAATAGTTCAAGAGCACTCATGGTGACTACTCAAATTTGTGTTGCTTGAAAAACGACTTCTGAGGGCTGGAACATAATATACAGGGTAGGGTTCTTGTCTTGTACAAGACCAAGCAGGATTCAATCCCCAGCATCCTATATGGCCATCCTATGCATGGCCACGAGTGTTTACTAGGCTAAAAGCCTAGAGTAATCCCTGAGCACCACCAGGTGTGGCTCCAAAACTTCAGTTTTGAGTAGAGCTCAAATAAAATGCAAAAATTTAATATATTATTTCTTAAATATTTAACATAAACTGTAGCTCTAAAATTCCATTTTTTCTTTAGAGACAGAAAATATTTTTTAAAATTGATATTTATACCATTAAACAGAATACAATTAAACAAACGAGTAGACTAAAAATTGTCATCAATATTTACATTGAGGGCCAGAGAGATAGCATGGAGGTAAGACGTTTGCCTTTCATGCAGAAGGTCATTAGTTAGAATCCAAGCATCCCATATAGTCCCCCGAGCCTGCAATGAGCAATTTCTGAGAGTGGAGCCAGGAGTAACCCCTGAGCACTGCTGGGTGTGACTGCCCCCCAAAAAAAATTTTTTACATTGATCACAGGCCATGTAATTCAAATGAACAATAATGAAACAGTGTGTGATATTTCTAAAATGATTTAAATAAATAGTCATTTTTATTTTGGGGTTTGGGGCCACACCTGGTGACACTCAGGGATTACTCCTAGCTATGAGCTCAGAAATTGCCCCTTGCTTGGGGGACCATATGGGACTCCAGGAGATCGAACCGTGGTCTATTCTAGGCTAGTGTTGGCAAGGCAGACACCTTACCGCTTGCATCACTGCTCCGGCCCTGATAGTCAATTACTTTTGATAGTACAATTGTAAGTATCTATAATAATAAAAATACTTTGGTACAATAGATAATGTGTCTTTCTATCATCTAAATGTCTCCTAAATTGGTACAAAGACCAGTTGTGTGTGTGGTGAGGTGATATTTATAGAACTATAACTTTACAACTAGTGTTGCAACTCTGAAATACCGTTCTGTAAATATTTAGGTTCTGACAGGCAAAGTGTGTAATTGCAAAGAGCAGAGCTCAGTCCAGATGATAAATAAATGCTGGAGATGAATAAATATAAGAATGGTATTCTTTTATAGTATTATACTTTGTTTAATCTAAGACACAATCAGTAGAGCCACAGGTGTCTCATCTCCTAGGAGACTTTCCCTAGAGAGTTTATCTATTTGGGTTTTCAGTTTCTACAATAACATTATTTAAAGGATAAACTCATTTTGTTTTTACTAACAACAAAGAAATTTAACTTAGAAGATTGGAATAATCCTTATGGAAATGTATCTTTTGTATCACATGTATTAGCATGCAAAAAATGGAAGTTTTAGAGCTGCTATATAACAACTTAAATTGGTATTTTACTGAAAAATAGTCAAATATATAAATAACTACATCACACTAAACTGTCCTTATCATAATTTTCTTATTAAAGAACCAAATATAATTATGCCAGTTCCAAAGGCAGAACATATGAATAGTACAATTTGTTTAAATTACATTTCTTCTGGGAGAACAGAAAAAGAAAGAAAAAAACTCTAGTAGAAGTAAAAGTCAAATAAGAAGAAATGGCAACTTATGAAATTAGAAATGAGTAAATCTTTTTAAAGATGATATAGACAATCACATGTAAAAATGATATAGACAACCACATGTAAAGATGATATAGAGACAACCAGAGATGTGATCTAACTCAGAGTAAAATAGGCATTAAAATGACTAAAATTGCTTCTACTCATAATAATGAAAAAGTCTTCTTTTTCTTCACACTACCATCCTGAAACGTATTTGCTGCTATGTATGGCACATTTCCCTTTACTGGCCCTTTTGTTTGGTTTTAGTGATGCTAAGTTTGGTTCAAAACAGCAGAGCAAATGCACACTTAAATGCACTAGGTTAAAAGTAAAGTATGTTACAGTCACTTTCTCTAGGAGTGTCACTGACTCTGATGTCACCACAACCATGGCCAGGTTGATAAGTATGATACATTCTGTATGTAGGGTGTTTTTACTCTTGCAATTTAATGTTTCTACAGTTTAGCCCCTTCCAATATTGAAGAAATCAGGTCACTTGTAAAGCATCTCCAACTTTACCAACAATGCTTTCCTTATGTCGTTTTCACACACATGGAATAGAATAGAATTTCAATAGGCTGAAATAAAGACTTTTTCTTGCACACTGTTTCATACTGTTTCATATCCAGCCTAATAAATTGCCTGTGTATTACTGCCCTGTTATTAAGATAATAAAAGGGCCATTTGTTTTTTTTAACCAAGGTTATATTTTGTCCAGATAAAGACATAACAAAGTTTATCTTCTCAATACAAATTTCTAATTCATTATTTATTCAATCTTATACATGCAATTATTCTTAGTCATTTTGTATTTTGTAAGCAATTATTTCAATATCTGAGATCCTTAGGGTCTCCAGTTATTGATTATCCTATATATATGAAACTTTTTAGTTGCTTATATCTGATAAATTTTCTCTGTAGTATATAAGGAAACTGGTTTGAGGATGATTCATACTAAAGAAGATAAGCATATATAATGTTTCATACAGATAAGAAAACTCAAAAATATAAAATTATTATAGTTTTATGTTTACAGTTATCCTGACCACCCAAAAAGCACAAAGTAGAATCCTATATCAGGGTGAACTAAATGTATGGTGTGACACATGCATTTCTTTTTTTTTTTTTCTTGGTTTTTGGATCACACTAGGCAGTGCTCAGGGGTTACTCCTGGCTGTCTGCTCAGAAATAACTTCTGGCAGGCACGGGGGACCATATGGGACACCGGGATTCGAACCAACCACCTTAGGTTCTGGATCGGCTGCTTGCAAGGCAGACACTGTGCTATCTCTCCGGGCCCGACACATATATTTCTAACTCATTTTTTCATATCTAACGCTGTGGCCAAACACATATTTTCTTTTTTGTTTTTATTTATAGGATGCCCTTTCACTAATAGTATATTACTTTAAAGAAGTAAATTTACAAGAAAATCTTCCTGACTTCTCTCCATAGACCTACGACTAAATAGTCTGAACTATATTTAACTATTATTCTGTACAATTCAGTTTGCTGTAATCATGACTTCCATTTCCAAGTCCAATAAAATGTTCCAGATTTCCTTATGGTATGTAGGTTTTATTTTTTTTAAGTCTTTGTATGTTATTGAGGAAAGGGAAGGTAGTTAAGGATTCTCTTTAAATTTTTTAAGAACTCAGCTATAAATTTAAAAGTTATAATAATTTTATCTAATTCTATGTATTTTACAAAGAAAGAATTTACAAGAAACAAGCTCTATATATTTTATTTATACATTTTATATTCTAATGCATATCTACTTTTTCATTTTGTATGCAACGTATGAATACAAAATACTTAACAAATGTTTCAAATTGTTCATATTAAAGAAAAAGCCAGCCAAACTTAAAAAAGATACACAGTTTTAGTAGTAGAAGTTAATTTCTAAAATAAATGAACAACTATAATAATAGGAAATGGTCAATTATAACCTCTTAGATATGATAAATGATCATCTTTTTTACAAGTGCTTCAACTTTTTAAATTAATACAGTTGTCAATGGAAAAAAACAAATTAATTAATTGAAGAACAAATTTTTATTAATCTATTTTTCAATTAATGTTCATTGATTCACAACTTAATATTATAAATATGCTTGACATAGAAATTTAAGTCATTTTCTTTTAAGTCAATACTAAAAGTATATAATTTAAAAAAATTTTACTATGATTGTTTTATTAATGATCAAATGTTTCATAAACATTTAATGAATTCCTAGGTGAAATCTAGAAGTCAATTTAAAGAAAGAAATGCTTTACTCTTTCTTACTGAATCTATACATCTTTTTCATTTGAACTTACCTATGTATATTAACTCCTAACTCTAACCTCTATTTGTATCATTTATAAATCCTTGGTTAAATCAATATACTGTGAATTATCTTATATACACTCAATATCAGTGAGAAAAAACAATTATGAAAGTATTTTTACACAAAGAAGTACCAGATAAAACTATGATAGATACTTACAAATAAGCTATGCCTCTTCTATTCCCTGTACTTTACTGACAATAGATAATATTATTTCTTCCATTATAAATTGAAATAATTTTAAATTTGTTGAATAATTTTATAAATTCAATGAAAAGAATTATTAATCCCTTTGGATAGTAGTGGGAAATATACTATAATTGGTAGGCTTCAAAGAAAAGTCTTGGAATTTCTCCAACTGCATTAGCAATTGGTCATCTTAATTACATGGTCCATTAGCTGAAATCTGCATCAAAAAACTACCATGCACAATTCTTGCCAACGCTGATCCATTCATTGTAAGGTCAAAGATTGCTTGCTCATTGCAAAATGAAACTAGATATATTAAGTTAAAAGTATTTCAAGTTCATTAAATATGAGCTTGAAATAACCTCCAGTCATAACACATACAGAAAATAACTGCAATTCTGAGACAATACCTCTTATACTTCAGGTTTTTATGATATAAAGCAGCTCTTCAAAAGTTATGGGCACATTAAAAATTTTGTAAAAAGCCTATCTTACAAGTCATTGAGTTTTTATTTTATGTATCCTTTAACTGCCATTACCTAAAACATTGACATGATCATAAGACTTATTAGTGTATTTCTAAATATAAAATTAAATTCAGTTCTAGTTTCTAACAGTTTAGTCTGGAAGTTCCCATAAAACCTTAACCAAAGCCAACTTAAAATATATATATATATATATATATATATATATATATATAAACAAAGACTCTATTCTAAACTTTTTATATAACTAATATTTAGTAGATATATTCAATATTTAATTATTCACTCAGTCACAGATCAACATTTTTGTAATATCTACTATCTATCCCATGTTTGTGTTTCAGTATAACTAAGACACCTAACAATAATTTCCTTACGTAACACGTTAGACATTTCTCTGATATTGACCCCCTCTCTTTTACTTTCTTTTTAGCTAGTTTTTGTAACAACCTGGCAATGCACAGGGCTTCCTTCCAGTTCTGTGCTCAGAAATCATCCCTGGTGGTGCTCAGAGAACTGTATGTGGTTCTAGGGATCAAACTCAGATTGGCTGCAAATCAAGGCCCTTACAATTATACTCTTTTTCTGATTTCCCTAGGTCACTACAGAGTGACAACTTTTATGTCTAAAGTCATTGAAGATTTAGCCTCTTCTATACAAATAAATTATAGACTCCATACACCCTTGAATTCCCCAATAATCAAGAAAAATGGATAAATTTAAACATACCCTAAAAAATATTAAGGAAATTATGTCAAGAGACTTGTTTGCTATCTTGCCTGTTATAAAATTTATTTTAGATATAAATAGCTTCTTAAATATAAATAGCTTCTAGAGCAATATTCATCTTAGTCCTTTTGTTATGTGATGTATTTTTAAAAACAGATTTCTTATTTCATAAAGAAAATTTAAGTTAGGCAGATAATAATAATTAATTTAAAAAAGGTGCAGTAGGTAATTCAAGATTATAGAAATTCTTCTTTACCACATCCAAATATAGAAAATTACCCTCAACCAAAACTGAACTTGGTAGTTGGGGTTTTCTAAAAAAAACTGGAAAGCTCCTCGATCTCATTTGGATCAACTACATACTACCTAATGGAAGGGACTTTACATAGTTTTCTTTAGTACTCCAACTGCTGTAAATATTAATGGAATTTGTAGATGAGTTTATTTCTCTAAAATAAAAATAGAGCTACTATTTGCATCTTCCAATTACCAGACTTTGATAGAAGATGAGTAAGAAAAACATGTGAAACTAGAACTTAAAAATTAAAAAAAAAAAAACCCACCTGATTTAAATCTTCCTCAATGAATGTTATGTAACATGGCTTTGTATGGAAAGCCAGCAAATAGAGTTGATATTTTATTTTATATAAAATTTATCAGAGGGATTGGAGCAATGGAACAGCAGATAGGGTACTTGCCTTGCATGTAGTCAATCCAGGTTCAATCCCCAGCATTTCATATGCCCCTAGGGCCTCCAGGAGTAATTTCGTAGCACAGAGCCAAGAGTAACCTCAGAGAACTGCCGGGTGTGGCCACAAAACAAAACAAAACAAAAACAAACAAAAAACAACTCATCAGAATGCAAAAGCAATTAACAAGAACAAAAATCAGGAATAATTTTATGATCATTATTTTCTGATTTTCTTAAAAACAATGTGCTCTTCCTGGGCCAGTGAAAGTCTTTTATTTTTCTTCCCCACAGCCTAATATGGTATTTTGGGGGGGGGGTTGTTTTTGTTTTGTTTTGTTTTGTTTTGGAGGGCACACTCAGTGATGCCCAGGGGTTACTCCTGGCTATGAGCTCAGAAATCGCTCCTGGCTTGAGGGACCATATGGGACTCCGGGGAATTGAACCATGCTCCATCCTAGGCTAGCTCCTGCAAGGCAGACTACTTACCTCTTGTGCCACTGCTCTGGCCCCACCCACAGCCTAATATGTTTTTAATTGTTGTCTAATCTGTTTTCTCTTTCAGACTGACTGAAAACTCTAAAACCCAATAAAATCATTGCCTGTGTCCCATAAATATAAATTAACGTAAGATTTTACTCCCTTGTGGTAGGTAAGTCCTTACGATCCTAAAGCAGTTATGGAAGAAAAATCTTCACTCATGTATTCCTTGAAGACTTAAAGCTATAAGTAAAATTTCGAGGGGTGGGGTTCAGGCAGATAAATAGTTGGCCTAGAAATAAGGGGAGTGCTTGAAAATAATAAAATAAAACTAAGAAAAATTTTTCTAGCCCTGACATAATCCAAATTTATGAGTAACAGATCACTTTGAAATTGAGATGCAAATATTAGGCTCTTTGGAGATGGAGAAGACCATGTAAGAGAAGGTGTCGCCACAGAAAAGACAAATTTACAAGAGAATCAAAAGACTATGGAGACTATCACGATTCAAAGGATATTTTATTCTTTCTTCTTTCTTTCTCTTTCTTTCTTTCTTTCTTTCTTTCTTTCTTTCTTTCTTTCTTTCTTCTTTCTTTCTTCCTTTCTTTCTTCTTTCTCTTTCTTTCTTTTTCTTCTTTCTTTCTTCTTTCTTTCTTCTTCCTTCCCTCCCTCCTTCCCTCCCTCCCTCCCTCCTTCCTTCCTTCCTTCCTTCCTTCCTTCCTTCCTTCTTTCTTCACTCCCTCCTTCCTTCCTTCTTTCTTCCCTCCTTCCTTCCTTCCTTCCCTCCTTCCCTCCTTCCTTCCTTCCTTCCTTCCTTCCTTCTTCCTTCCTTCCTTCCTTCCTTCCTTCCTTCCTTCCTTCCTTCCTTCCTTCCTTCCTTCCTTCCTTCCTTCCTTCCTTCCTTCCTTCCTCTTTTTCTTTCTTTCATTTTTAGGCCTCACCCAGTGATACTCAGGTGTTACTCCTGGCTATCCGCTCAAAAATCGCTCCTCAATTTTCTAAGTTAAAATTTAAATTCTTTTTTAGAAAATCACTATTTGACTTCACTAAAAGAATACACTGACTTCTAAACTTTACACATATATTATGTATGCATATATGCAGATATATGCATACATATATACTATATACATAATGTGAACGAGTACATTATGTATATATTGTCTTAAAGTATAAATTTATATTTCTATAGCAGTTAAAGTTTTTTTTATTTCTCAGTTATCCTCCAAATCAAGCAGGGAAATAATTTCAGATTCCTTGATAACATTCAAAAATTTGACCCTTATCTAATTTATCAAAATATTACAGCTACTGTAAATAAAACATAATAAAAATAAAAAATCTAGGGGCCGGCGAGGTGGCGCTAGAGGTAAGGTGTCTGCCTTGCAAGAGCTAGCCAAGGAAAGATCGCAACCATGGTTGGATCCCCGTTAGATCCCCAGGCGTCCCATATGGTCCTCCTAAGCCAGGGGCAATTTCTGAGCACTTAGCCAGGAGTAACTCCTGAGCATCAATGGGTGTGGCCCCCCAAAAAACAACAAAAACAAAACAAAAAATAAATAAATAAAATAAAAAATCTAAATATTGTAAGCAGTATAAGTTGCTTGTAAATGACTAATGTGATAAGCCATTGCAAAATTTCCTAGTACTGAAAATAAATTTATATCCATGCAGCCTCTAAATTTCCTTTAGTGAAAATGAGAACACTGGGTGCTTGCCACTTTGTGTTCCCCTATTTCTCTTTATTGCCATTCAATCCTTAGAAATCACTGAGAAAATACATGTAAATACACAAGTTCTTCAAGTAGTTAAACTACACTGATTCTGAGTCATGAGAGCTGCTAAGTAATCTCTTACAGTGGTTATACTTGACCAAGATTTATTGCAACTTTTATTATACACATCTTCATCTAAAACTAATCTCTCTAGCATAAAAGGGAATGAGAATGGTTCTGCATGCCTATCAACTTCAGCTCTTCATATTATACCTTTGGCTACACTACGTAGTCCTTCCTTAATCTATATTACACATTGAACAAAATATCTAAAAAGTCAAAAACATATTTTATCGTTTAAAGTTTTATTCATTAAAGATCTAAACATCATGTTGCATATTCTATTGTCCATGCTTCTTTGATAGTCTAATGAATATTATTGGTTAAATATCATGTCCATCTTTTCTACCAGTTCTTTTAAAATTATGTATGATTAAATTGCTTTCTAAGCTGCAGCTCTATCTCTCTATATATTATCTTCCCCATTTTCTTTTTCATTTGGGTCATTTGCAATTGTAGAGTCTGATAATCATTTTGGGATGCTCCCAGCCTTCTTAAATTATCTTCCCTTTTAGAAGGTCAAGTAGTGGGATCAAATCTGTTATGGTGGAAGCTTTAGAAAGAATATGACTCAAGTCAAATCATCTTCTATAACTCTGCTGTCTGGAAAGAGAATTAAAGCAGTTTCCTGGAAGGAATTTATGTAGATAGGATGAGCTCTTTTGAGTTCAATCTAGTTTCTAATCCTATTATTCCCAGGGGAGATAGATAAAAGGACTATTGAAATGATGCAGATACATCCTGGTATTGTGCTTGCACCCTGAGCTCTGACAAGGGGGCTGGGAAGTTTCAACAGTGCTACTTTCTTTAGCACTGGCTAAAATGATGGAGACATAACTTTATTTTGAACAGTATTTGCCTTTTTAAAAATTACTTTATTTAAACACTGTGGTTACCAGGTTGCTCAAAGTAGTTGGATTTTTATTTTGTTTTGGTTTTTGTTTCCAGTTACAAAGTTATTCATATTGAGTTTCAGTCACACAGTGTATAATACCCTTCACCAGTGCTCATTTCATGCCACCCCCATTTCACACCCTTCTCCTGCCTGCCTGCCTTATATCTTTCAAGTATTTAATACTATTTTACAATATTTTGGAAATGTATCTGATTATAACATATATATAGATATAGATATAGATATATATAGAAAATATTTCTATTCTCTAAAAATTGGGAAATATAAGATACTACAATGGGCCGGAGCAGTGGCACAGGGGTAGGGTGTTTGCCTTGCATGCAGCTGACCTAGGACGGACCTTGGTTCTATCCCCCAGCCTCCCATATGGTCCCCCAAGCCAGGAGCGATTTCTGAGCTCAGAGCCAGGAGTATCCCCTGAGAGTCACAGGGTGTGGCCCGAAAACCAAAACCAAAAATAAATAAATAAAAAACAAGATACTACAGTCCATCTCATGCAGTTACTGTAATTCTAATATTAAAATACAATTTTGGAGACACCAACAAATCACCAAACTGTTCAAACTCCTGAAATACAACAAGCCATCAAACTATTCTGAGTAGATCAATCTCTGAGCTGAAATCACTAACGCCTATTTGGAATGGGGTATAGTGAGTGAAATGGATAAACTGGGCAGATTCCCCTAGGCCTAGCCATTAATAACCTCCTTGACCATACAAATGGACTCAGCTCCAGAGTTCCAACACCTTCTTCAAATTTTACTGGACAAATTTAAGCACAGTAGAATCACAAAATGATTTGATAGGGAAGATGTGTAGAATCCCCCTAAACAAAATGAGTAAAATCAGAAACAGAAGGCTCTGCTAGCTTCACCCAGATTAATAAATCCTCAAACAATGATTTTAGTCACACTACTGTGAAATATGTCTATATCACCACAAATTGACATCTATTGACTTATTTTCCTATCATTTAATGTGCCATTATTTGGAGCAAATTTGACTAGATTTGTTATAATCCTACTAAGAGGCAGGCTTGAATGGCAGGAAAAAAATGGGGGGAGGAAGTTCATCTTGATGGAGAAATTGGTGTTGGAACATCGCATGCTTGAAACAACTATATTATGAGCAACTGAACAACTTTGAGAAAGTGTTACAACAAAAAATGCTGTTTTCTTTTGATCTAAAATTTGTAACAGCAACTATACACTTTCACTGCTTAATCTTGAATAAAAATTTCAGCAACTATCTGAAGATTTGATGTTGCAGAAAAAGAAATATTATTCAAGCATCTATTGTGTTCTATACATGACATTTTTACATATATTAATATATGTGCCACTTGATCTTGACTCTTAAGACAAGTTTCCAATTTAGCATACTTTCTTAAAGATTATAGACAGGTATCTTCTATTATATCTATATCAATCTTTGTTTTGTTACATTGATTTTTACCATAAAGATAACCCACAGATTTGTATATTGAACTCTATTTTAAATCATCAAGAGACTAGACCGGACTATCTGTCTTTATTTCTTTTAAAATTTTTTATCTTAGTTTTAAAATATCTACTATATTTTAATTTAAGGGGAATCATGTACTTGGTAACTAACTTGGATAATGGTTTCTGCAAGTTTCTAGAAAGCTTCATAGAAGAGCATGTACTTCTCGACTCTGATGAAGACTTAATATGGAGAGGAAGGACTCTGAGATCCCATGCACATTAACTGTCACTGTTACAAAGCGGCCATTATCTATTAAAATCTTTAACCTAGAACGTAGTATCTTTTTTTTTTTTCTTGGTTTTGGGCCACACCCGGCGGTGCTCAGGGGTTACTCCTGGCTGTCTGCTCAGAAATAGCTCCTGGCAGGCACGGGGGACCATATGGGTAACCGGGATTCGAACCAACCACCTTTGGTCCTGGATTGGCTGCTTGCAAGGCAAACACCGCTGTGCTATCTCTCCGGGCCCCAGAACGTAGTATCTTAACCGCTGTAATTTATTCCCCTGAAACATTTCCCTTAACAAATCCTATTGATGCTGACTCTCATTTACCTAATCTTATTCAAATTTTAAATTTTTCTCCATCTCTGTGCCAAGATCTTTTACTTTAGAAGGTTAAAATTGCCTCCTATGTAGCATAATTGTCACTCACTACTTTCCCTTTTTCCCTTGCTAAACTTTAACATAAAACTATGTAAGTGGAGCCTGAATAATAACACAGCAAGTAGGGCATTTGTCTTAGTTGTGGCTGACCCTGGTTCTATCCCTTTCATCCCATATGGTCCCCAGAACCTACCAGAGTCATGAGTTACTCCTGTGACCCCAAAACAAAGACAGACAAACAAAAATCTGTGTAAGGCTTACTAAGTGATCTAAAAATAAAGTATGATAGAAACCTCAGAACTCTCCTTTTTAAAATGGGATTATAATTTTGTGACTACTACGCATAGATAAAATAAATTGTATATGGCACATAATAGATAAATATCAGTTATAATTATTATCTCTTCAACTTTACTATTTTCTTATTTCCCACTCTTAGCTTATGACTCACAAAGCTCCTAGTTCTTCCTCCATGTTACAGTATTTTCACAACACCATTTTTTTCTCAGCTGAGATCTTTTCCCCATACCTTTTGCATTCTCTTTCAGCATTGGAGTCATCTTTCATATCTAATTGTGGATGTCATTTTGTGTCTTCAAATCTCCAATGTTTATGGCATGCATTTCTTCAGAAGGGTTCCATCATCTCCTTACAGTTCAGCTTGCACTAACTTCTCTATTCACTTTCAAAGAATTGTAAATTTCATATAAACTTTCCTTAATTATCATTCATACCCAACATTATAGCTAACTTATATAGACATAGCAATAGTGTGTAGTGGAGCAATTACATTTTCAGTTATGTGTACAACTTGTTAGATACAACCAAAAGATATACTAATATAAGCTCTAGACTAGCCAAGCTTAATAAGCTGTACTTTTAAAATTGATATTTATTGATGTCTTAAAATATGACTTCTTATTGCTAGCAACCAGAAAAATATTTCATAATAAATATACAAGCCTAAGTATTAGGTGCAAATGAAATAAAAATGTTCAACTTATACAATTCTAAGGATCTCTCCATGTGAATGAAGTATGAAAACGTGAGTTTTGTATCCAGTATGCTTTTCTATAAATTAATAAATACCACCACACTTTAGGTCTTTAATCCTGATGGTTTATATCTAAATGTGAACATTAAACAAAAAGGGAAACTAATAGATGCAGAATTATTCAAAGAAAATTGCATTTCTTCTTTTGAAAGAAGAAAAGGTAAGGATTAATGTCCACAATATTCATTTCAGACAGCCTATATTCAAATTTAGGTTGTCTGGTCAACATTTGGGTCTGACTCGTAGTTTCCAAATCATGGTGTGTAGTGTTCTAAATCAATTCCCTTGGAGAGATTTAAGGATAACTTTTCCACAGGTTTTCTCAATTAAAGATGTATCTAGCTCTTTGCCCACATCACCCACATCTGCTCGTAAAAAAAATGAATAATGGAACACACATGTGCTGACTTGCAACTCATTTCAGCCTTTTGCAGGTGCAAATGCAAGATTTAAGGTGCAAAGTGGAGTCACAAACATTGTGGGCTTGTCCAACTGAAAATCTAGGCTTTAATCACATCTAAATAACTGTTCAGGTGATGCAATCACAGGATTTTGCTTACAAAGAAAAGGTTTTAAAAATATTGTAGATTTAACTGACGTAAATTAACAGATGAGGCCACATTATAGAAAAATAAAATCCAAAGAATTTTCAGTATAGCTGACATTAGCTAATGCATATTTCATATAGCATCCTCAAATCTATCTTGAGTATATTAAAAAATTTAATGAAGTGAATTAATAAAACATAAATAAAATACTTTTATTTGTATAAATAACTGATTCTGGGATTTTACAGATAATCCAAATCTATAATAATTACTATATATCCTAGCTGTGGGGGAAGGTTGTTAGCTGACAAACTAAGTCAACATTAGTTTCAAGCAGTAATAGAGGGATTCACTGGTGCAGATAATCCTAAATAGTAGAAAATCCCTAAATCATTTCTTTCCAGAGTGGATAAGGCATTTAGATTCTTTTCTGCAGATATTCATTCCTAGTTTCATTTTCTTTATGTTAAAAATTTGGGAATGATTTGCCTTATTGTAAATTGTCAAATACCTTTTATTTGCTAATGTGTACACGAATCTATCCTTGGCTAGTTAAGATGACATAGAGAAAGAGCTATTCAAAGACAGGGCATAGAGCTTTGTTTTCTAAAGAGACAAATATCTTCATAGCCACCCTTGTGACCAGAGTTCAATACGGTTTATTAAGCATGGCAGGGTCTATGTCTTCTGATGCTATCTGTACTTCATTTATTGCTTTGAGTAGCAACAATACCTTTCTCCTTGCTATGAGCAGAAGTAAAAGAAGTACAATTCTTCTACTTTATGAACTAGAGTGAAACAGCTTATAAAAATGTGCAAACATTCTTACTTGCAGTCACTAACACCATTGTAAACTGGAAGTTATAAGAATATACTGTCTTTTAAGTACAATATTAGTTTATTGTTATCCAAAAGAACAAATAGGAAATTTTCTAGGGAGGCTTGTTTCAGAAAATATATAGTGATGATGGGAGAAAGTTCAAAAAAATAGAAAGATATCGACCTTGGCTTCATGCTTAAATATAGTTATCACTTATACAATCCAACCTCGAAACAAAGAAAAATAAAAATGAAGCTCTGCTTCTATGCTTTTACATCTTAACAAAACCCTCCTTCCTCTGTTTATCCGAATCCTGCTAATTTTTCAAAGTGCAGCTCAAACCTTGTCTTTCTTGTAAAACATTCACTGACCATCTCATCTGGAAGCAATCTTTACTTCTAAACTTCCACAAGTCTTATTTTTCCATTCCACTCATTTAGCACTTATTATTTACCAGCTGGTAGAGAAGTAATATTTCCACAAATGTTGCAGCCATTGTGAAGATCACTTTTATCTTTTTATATAGAGAATAAATGTACAGTTTTAAAGAAAATAGGCTTGTGTATTTATATTGTTATTTACGAATATGAGACTGATTTTTGCTTATATATAGACTATATCATCTCAGGAAAGAGTAATTGTATGTAATGCTTATAATATGCCAACTATTGCTTAGAAATATTAACTTCAACTATGAAGCCAGAAGCAATTTCTGAGCTCATAGCCAGTATTTAGTGTTTACACCTAAAGGACAAAAGTATTAACTTTTAAAGAATATAGTGTATCTTTTTACTATGAATCGGTTTTAGAATTATTAAAATTATTTTAGTGTGATTCAGTAAAATCTTTATACTTTTAGAAACTGAGAGAGGTGGAAGTGATCAAAAAAATATAGGAATCTTATATATAAACCATGGTGGTATTCTAGAGAGGTTTTAAGTATTTTTCTAAAGTGGTATTTCCGTATAAATGCTGAAGATGATAGAAATAATCATAAACAGACAGTAAAGAAAAATAAGACTACTCAAAAGTCTTGTCTTCATGCTGTTGCATCCTTTAAAAATGCATATTTTTCTCTAGTCTAATTCTACCTGATTTTCATCATCTAACTCTGGGTATATTGCCTGCTAAGTAGTCAGTAAAATAATATCACACAGCAATAATATTCCCATACTTATAGACTATATCCCTAATAGTTCATCATGGAAGCTTTGAGTTTCATATATTTGTAGAAAGGGTATTATGAAATAAATAAACAATAAAATTTCTTCATGCCTATGTCAAAAGTCCCCCCAAAAGTTTTACAACTCATTTTTAAATATCATGCTAATTAACAAAGACCTATATTAAAGTCACTAGTGTTGTTTATAAAACTGTTCATTGTGTTATTTTATTTTATTACTTATTTAAAAATGTATGGCATTATTTAAAAAACACACAGGAAAAAAAAACCAGAATACTGGGGCCGTAGAGATAACATGGAGGTAAGGCATTTGCCTTGCATGTGGAAGGACGGTGGTTCGAATCCCAGCATCCCATATGGTCCCCGGAGCCTGCCAGGAGCGATTTCTGAGCATAGAGCCAGGAGTAACCCCTGAGTGCTGCCCGGTGTGACCCAAAAACAAAACAACAACAACAACAACAAAAACATAATATTTAAGTTAAAAGAGAGCAGTTAATAATTCTTAGAATATCAGATGAAGATAGAGATGATAGATAGATAGATAGATAGATAGATAGATAGATAGATAGATAGATAGATAGATAGATAGATAGATAGATAGATAGATAGATAGATAGATAGATAGATAGATAGATAGATAGATAGATAGAAATTGATCCCACTAAGTATTATTTGTATGAAAAACAACAATATCCCTCAAACTAGCTATGGTGCCAATTGAGCAACAAACCCCATTTTTAATCTTCACAGGTACAGTTCCATGAGAAGGAAATGTTCTTTAAAGAATAAAAGGAAAATGCTTGCAGGAAAGTAATTCACAATCATTCAGAAGCAGAATTCAGATAATGCTTTCAGATTGTCCTCTATCGCCACCTCAAGGATTTCAGGAGTGTTAGGTGGGAGAATATAAAAGTCACAAACAAGATTTGTCCAAAATCAGTAGCAAAGAATTGTATTTTATAAAATTTAAACAAAGGATTATTTCTACTGTGCAATGATAAAAATACTCATTACTTAAAAGCAATAAAACAATCTAAGAAAATTAGTGGTTACTAGGGAAGCAGGAAAGGATCTCAATTTATTAAGTCTTGTTGTAAGAAAGAGGCTGTAGGTAGAAGGTAGAATATACAGCCGTGACTATATAAAAACATTGTGAAAGATCCCCTACTTCCAACGAAACTAGATTGGACAGAATAAATGCTATTCAATAAACTGTTTTTATGATGATTTGTATTGACTCAAAAGATTATAAAAATGAAGGAAACATATTAGACACAAAACAATCTTCTTTCATCCTATAATGGTTTATTTTCTAGCATGTGACAGTCTGTATAACTAAATATAATTTTATTATCCTAAAAATAATTTTTGCTTAAATTTGGGAAGGAGAATTGTTACATATAATTTAAATATTTTGCTGAATCAAAAACCATTTTACTACTTTTATCAACTAACTTCCAAATGCTATTGTTATTTTTAGATATAATCATGTTTTCTCACTTGAACTGGGATGCAGGTTTCTTTGAAGGAAAAAAGCATACATATTACATTTATTTTATTCTCTTTCTGGGTAACAGAAATCTAGTGCACAGGGTTGATATATGGAAGTACACACATACCAGAGCATTCATTTGAACACACACTTGATGTCTATTCTTTTACTGAGAAATATAAGACAACAGTTGAGATTGCTGCCATTAATCTTAAGTGAGATTTATTATGATGTCAAATTAGATTCTACATTTCTATTATCCTAGAAATCAGAAAATGAGAGAGCTACCACCTCAAAGAGCACTTGGAAGTATATTTTATGATGTATATTTTCTTTTGTACTAGTCTTGTTCGCTATCTGTTTATCCTAAGCCTTTCATAGTTATTTTGAAACAAGTTTAGTATTACTCTATCAGATCTATCATTCTGATTAGACAATTTTGCAGCTACGATGAAAGTAATTAAGAAGTGGAATTACAAAAAAGATGATAAGATTAACCTAAATAAAAAGAAAAAATATTTTGAGCAGAGAAAATGAAAGGTAATTGCAGTAATCTAATAACAAAGTATGTACCAATACTCTGACCCTATTTTGCCTGAAAGAGATAGCAAGGTTCTCTATCCTTCTTAATTTTATTTTGTTTCGTTGCAGTTCAGTCTGCAAAAACTAATTTCCGACCCTTTAGTGCCATCATGAGGCCAGAACAACATATTACTGAGAAAAATAATCTCCAGAGTAATCCAAGATTTTGATATTTTTCCATTCAAAATATAATTATCTAGAAAATAAAGTTGATTTCAGAAAAATATAATTACCTATACAATAATTGAAACCTTCCAACCAGCAAATCATAGCTTAAATGTCTGCAGAGGTGAAAGAAAGTATACCTTAAATTTTAAAACAACTGTGAAATTTAAGTTATGTGAATTTGGAATCAATAAAATATCCATGTTTTGAAGTTACATAGCCATGATGTAAAGCTTTTTAGTAATTTAAATCAATCATAGAAACAGCTTTATTTATTTATTTGTTATGCTATAGTATCATATAAGGTCATATGGTAGAATATAGTAGCATATAAGGTCATATGGTTCCTCAGAGTTTAACATTGCTATACTATGATTTTTACAATGACAGGACATACTTTTTAAGGAAGGAAACAAATGCCAATAAAATATACCACATTCAAAAGAATAACTACTATGCATGTAAGGACATCATACTCAAAGAAATCAAAGGACAAGTCATTATAGGTGGCACAAATACTTGAAATAAATATTACAAAGTACACCTTAAAAATTAACTAAAGCCTTTTTTTTTTACATTTTTTGTTTGTTTTTCTGTTCGGAGGCCAACTCAGTAGTGCTTTGGGGTTATTCCTGATTCTGCACTTAGGAATTACTCCTTGTTGGCTCAGGGAACGTATGGGGTGCTGGGGATCGAACCAAGTTTGGCAGTGTGAAAGGCAAATGCATTATCCTCCCCTGTACTATCACTTTGGTTCAACATTTTTCTAAATTTAAACCAAATATAATCTGTTATCTTGTTTGTGTTATTTCTGTCTTACTAACTTGGGTCGCTGTTATGTTCAGCCATGGTTTTCTTTCACAAGTCAATTAATAGAATTAATTTTATTTTTTGTCTAAGTTCTTAGTTTTCTCATGTGATGAACCTATGGTCCCTAAATGATGCCTAATTGTGAATAAGTCTGATGTCTTTCCATTGATACTCAGAATACTCTTTTCTTTACTTTCATGTTGTGTTTATGGCATTCAGAAACAGCAGAAATCCACACATTTCATCAGTAAAGTGTGGAGTCTCTAAGGGATGGAAATTTTCACTACTCAGGTATCTTGCTTACATCAGTTTTTCTAGTTTACTAGTAAAGTCATAAACCAGAGATATAAAAAACTGTTGACATGATTTTTATCTGCTTTTGTTTTTAAAGCATTTTTGCTACAACTATCTCTGTGAAGCCTTTTTTTATTTTCAGAATTATCAAAAATGTAAATACCATGGATAAATTTATGTAATCTGGATGTCTTCATTTTTTTTTCTTTCTTACTGTTCTCTTAAATACAGATCTTACATGCTAAAATAAATTGTTCCTGCAGAAAGTCAGTGACAAACTCCTTTCTGAATGTTGGCCTCCAGCATTCTTTAAATAGAACCACTATATGAATCTCAATTTGGTTTAGGGCATATGCGACCCTTATTTGGCTTCTATAAATTTGCTTAAAATAAATCAGTATCGTTATCATTATTGCAGAAATGAAGAGAGATCTACCTCCGTCATAGTAACAAACATCAAAGGCTCATTTTTCACTAGTGGGACTTGCCAAAATAGAGCCCCTGTTTGGAGCTCTGGTAAAATACTCAACGACTGCTAGTTTGAAGAAAAAAGCTTGATAACTAACTAGAAGCACTCTAACCACCTTCAACCTCCTCCAGGTAGAAAAAGCATTCTTATGCCAGATGCTTTCAATAATTAAATGGCATCTGATTATGCATCTATTTACTGCACATAAGAATATGACTTTTTTATACTATTAATATAACCTCCCTGCTTTTATTTCACTATGCAATTTTAGGAAAGCAAACGAATGTATAAGAAAACTCAGTATGTAAATGAATATCTGATTTGGGTGGGAATTAACCCAAATATTTGTAAAATAAAGTATTGCCCAGAATTATGAAAGAAAGAAATGAAGAAACACAAAGATTGCCAACTGTTGACATGACTAATCAGTAGGAAGAGACAATAAATGACAACGAGAGTGTAGGAAATACTCGAGATGAAGTTGCAGAATGCCAGGTAGAACCACAAAAATCTTATGCAAAAGTGGATTCTTTTCTATGCTTCAGATACGGTCCTATTTCTGACCAGGATTTACACCATTAACCTGAATTAACACCTAGCTAAATATGACTAAAGAAGGTACTTTAAGTAAAATCAACATTTTTTTCAAATTACATGTCATTTCCTTTTTTAATATAAAATTTTTATTTTAGCCCCATGATTACATGTATATTCATAATTGGGTTTAAGTCATAAACATTTCATAAATTTCAGGGAACTTTAAGCCACACTGTGGCTTGCTTGGTAAAAGAATGGGAAGGAATAGACCTGGAGACAAACCAACCCAGGCACAGAACAGGTGTGTGGGGAAAAAAGAAACAAAACTCTCTTTCTACCTCTCTCTCTCTCTATCTCTTTCTCTCTCCCTCTTTCTTTCTTCCTCTTAGGCACCATGGATTGGAATATTATTACTGAAGGGGTATCATGCATATCACTTTCCTTCCTTTCAATTCTCATTTTTTTGTCTAAAGAGATCATTTCCAACTATTATTAACATCTATCTTGAATGCACTTCCACTCATCATTTTTACTATTTCTGTACATTATTCCCATGCTATGGCATTGGTTTCTTTATAATATCTCAAAAAAGAGTACAACAATTCTAAGTATGTCTCTCTCCCTCTGAATCATTTTACTCAGAATGATACACTCCATGTCTATCCATGTATAAGCAAATTTTAAGACCTCACTTTTACTGAACTGCTGCATAGTATTCCGATGTGTAAATGTACCATAGTGTCTTTATCCACTCATCTGTTCTAGGGCACTTGGGTTGTTTCTAGATTCTTGCTATTGTGAACAGTGTTGCAATGAACATGGGAGTGCAGAAACATTTTCTGCATTGAGTTTTAGGCCACCATCAGTATCATCTCCCATTTTCATATTTTAATAATATCTTTATTTAAACATCTTGATTACAAACATTATTGTGGTTATGTTTCAGTCATGTAAAGAACACCCCCCTTCACCAGTGAAACATTCCCGCCACCAATGTCCCAAATCTCCCTCAACCCCATCCCCAACTGTACTCTAGACAGGCTTTCTACTTCCTTCATTCATTCACATGGTTATGATAGTTCTCAGTATAGTTATTTCTCTAACTGCACTCACCACTCTTTGTGGTAAGCTTCATGAAGTGGGCTGGAAGTTCCTCTCTTTGTCTCTGAGGATTGTTGCAAAAATGACTTTTATTTTTCTTAGAACCCATAGATGAGTGAGACTATTCTGCATCTCTCTCTCCCTCTGATTTTTTCACTCAGCATGATAGATTCCATGTACATCCATGTATAGGAAAATTTCATGACTTCATCTCTCCTGACGGCTGCATAATATTCCATTGTGTATATGTATCAGTTTCTTTAGCCATTCATCTGTTGAAGGACATCTTGGTTGTTTCCAGAGCCTAGCTATTGTGAATAGTGGTGCAATAAATTATAGGTGTGAGGAAGGAATTTTTGTATTGTATTCTTGTGTTCCTAGGATATATCCCTAGGAGTGGAATAGCTGAGTCAAATGGGAGCTCAATTTCCTTTTTTTGGAGAAAAAAATGGAGATTTTGCTTTCCATAAAGGTTGGACTAGCTGGCATTCCCACCAGCAGCGGATAAGAGTTCCTTTCTCTCCACATTCCTGCCAGCACTGATTGTTCGCATTCTTTGTGATGTATGCCAATCTCTGTGGTGTGAGATGGTATCTCATAGTTGTTTTTATTTGCATTTCCCTAATTATTAGTGATGTGGAGCATCATCCATTCTTGATAAAAACAATCAGCAAGATGGAAATGAAAGGAACCTTTCTCAATATAGTTAAGGCCATCTACCACAAGCCAATGGCAAGTATTATCCTCAATGGAGAAAAACTAAAAGCCTTCCCTCTAAACTCAGGTTCAAACCAAGGTTGTCTGCTCTCACCATTCCTCTTCAACATATTACTGGAAGTACTTGCTATAGTGATTAGGCAAGAAAAAGATATCAAGGGAATCCAGATAGGAAATGAAGAAGTCAAGATCTCACTGTTTGCAGATGACATGATACTCTACTTAGAAAACCCTAAAGACTCTACCAAAAAGCTTCTAGAAACAATAGATTTGTATAGCAACGTGGCAGGCTACAAAATTAACACACAGAAATCAATGGCCTTTTTATACACCAGTAATGATAGGGAAGAGATGGATGTTAAGAAGGCAATTCCATTCACTTTAGTGCCACACAAACTCAAATACTTTGGAGTCAATTTGACCAAAGACTTGAAGGATCTATACAAAGAAAACTATAAAGCCCTGCTCTAAGACATAAGAGAGGACACACGGAAATGGAAACACATACGCTGTTCATGGATTGGCAGGATTAACATCATTAAAATGGCAATACTTCCCAAAGCATTATACAGATTTAATGTGATCTCTCTAAAGATACCCATGACATTCTTCAAAGAAGTGGATCAAACACTTTTGAAATTCGTTTGGAACAATAAACACCCTCGAATAGCTAAAGCACTTCTGGGGAAAAGGAATATGGGAGGCATTACTTTCCCCAACTTTAAAATGATTACAAAGCAATAGTTATCAAAACAGCATGGTATTGGAATAAAGACAGACCCTCAGATCAAAGGAATAGGCTTGAGTACTCATTGAATGTTCCCCAGACATACATTCACCTAATTTTTGACAAAGAAGCAAGAAACCCTAAGTGAGCAGGGAATGCCTCTTCAACAAGTGATGTTGGCAGAACTGGTTAACCATTTGCATAAAAGTGAACATAGACCCCCCAACTAATATCATGTAAGAAGGTAAAATCAAAATGGATTAAAGACCTTGATATCAGACCTGATACCATACGGTATATAGAACAACACGTAGGTAAAACACTCCATGACATTGAGACTAAAGGCATCTTCAAGGAGGAAACTACACATTCCAAACAAGTGAAAGCAGAGATAAACAGATGGGAATACATTAAGCTGAGAAGTTTCTGAACCTCAAATAAAAATAGTGCCAGGATACAAGAGCCACCCACATGTGGAGAAGCTACTCACCCAATACCTATCAAATAAAAGGCTAATCTCCAAAATATACAGGGTACTGACAGAACTTTACAAAAAAAAAATCTAATCCCATCAAAAAATGGGGAGAAGAAATGGACAGACACTTTAATATAAAAGAAATACAAATGGCCAAAAGACACATGAAAATATGCTCCATTTTCATATTTTTATGAAAACATATTGCATAAACCACAAAATCTTCCATATTAAATTTAACATATTCCTTGTACCAGAAATTACTGATTTTATAATATAATCTAAACTCCTTATTATTTAACATAAAGCAAAATGATATTTTCTCTACATTAAATATTTTCTGTGAAATTAACTTGTTTCTCTTTAGACAACCAGAGTAGGTAGGATATGTAATCAGTAGGTTGAAAATATTCAACTGAGTAGAGAAAAATCAGGCCATGTGTTTATCAATGTGCCTATATATAATATAGTTATTAAATAACTATGATTTATATATTATATACAGATGAAATGCAATATATTTTCTTTAAATGTTTTGTTTTAAAATTTCATGACATTTCTCCATTTTAATTATGAGCAAAAATAAAATGTAAAAGAAAACTGTACAGAAAAGTTGCAGAAGAAACTTTTGCATCAAGGTTTTAACATAATAATGATTATTACATGTGTATGTGGAAATTACCTATGACTGGATAAGTAACTACTGAAATAATATAAAACTATTGGCAAGTATTTTTATCAAACAATATTGAAATTAATTTATATTCTCACTGATAAAAGTGGAACTCATCATAATTCTTAAAGTTTAGGAATGACTTTAATGTTTTTTGCCTCAATAGTTGGACAAAATTATTTCTACACTAAATGTTTTTTAGCAACATAAAATAAAGCTGTGTTGCATTATCCAAAGAATAAAATAGCTACAGAAATTTACCATGTCACATAGCTATCGATAGTATTGAATACATAAGAAAACATAAAAGATTCAAACAAATAACCTCAATTTCTATCTTAACATTCCAGAAAACATCATACATTAAGCTGAAAAGACATTAATTTTAACATCAGAGCAAAATAAATTATATAAAATAATAGAGAAAGGAAATGAAACTAAATTATGTGTGTTTTAGAATGCACTGAAATGTATGGGTTTCTAACAAGAAATCTAGATAAAACTGAAGAATCAACATAGTTTACATGTGATGATAGATGCTTTGCTTCTAAGGAACAAACTAAGAATATAATTTGGTTATGAGACATAGAGAAAATCCATATTTATAATTAATGTTAAATACTAGTCCAAAATATTTTCCAACTAATCTAAAATAAAGATTTGTATATTGAAAATTGTTGTATGGATAAATGATTGATAATAACAAATAATGTAGTTCATGTCTAGTTTATCAATTTAACTTATTGTTTGATAAATAGAAAAAATGATACACTTTTTAAAATATATAGTCATTTAAAAAATTTTAAATTGCATTATATTAATTAAATTTTAGTATAGAAACAAAAGTAATTTCCAGTTCCACTTTTCTTTACTACTGTCTATGTACTTTGTCATGTTAGCAAATATCTATAAACACAAACAGCTTAGTGAAAATATACTGGTTTCAAAGTATTTAGACCTGATTTTACTTTTGGTCTCACTACTATTTCTGACACCTCAAGTATATGACCTCATTTTTGATTTGTTCTGCCACTTGAAATATGAAGAGGGTAGAGTGATAATGCTTCAAAAATTAGAATTTGGAACTCTTGACATTGATAGAAACTTGTTTCTAATTAAGATTTTTTATCTTTTGAGCATTAATGTCATCTTTTCCCATACCATCTTTAGAAACACTCATAATCCACAGCAAGCATTTGTTTGAAGATTAATATTTATAGTATTATTGGTCCATAAAGTGCCTCATTAACTGCAACAGTTTTTCAAAACATAACAAGATTCATAGAATAATGAGATATAAACAATGTCTTCTCAACAATTGAAGACCATGGAATATGAAAAACAAGTTATGAAAATAAACGTTTCCTAGGTTTACCAAAATTAAAATCGTGTAATTTTTACTTGTGTCGTATATCTTTATAGGCAAAATAAATGTCATAAACAAAAACATGTATAAAAAAGTTGAAAACACTTCCAGACTTAGCCAAAAGACAAGTGTCCATTATATTAATGTTATTTGTTGTCCAATAACCAAGTTTATTTATCTTCAGTATATTTTCAGTTATTAAAAATTTTTATTCCAGTTTACTGAAAAAAATTTTGTAATTTTATAATCATATTTAAAAACATGATAGCAAAATAACGTGTCATCAACTATAAAATGAAGAATTTTGTTTTGTCCCCTTGAGTAGTTTCAAAAAACATTAAATATGAGTTGTTTTCATATCTTGACTATTATAATAATGTTGCAATGAACATAGTTGTGGCATACCTTTATTGATTTTAAGTGACCTCTGAGAAAACATTAAAACATTAATGATTTTGAGTTCTTTGACTATATACCTAGGAATGAAATTGCTATGATATATTATAGATATATTTTTGTTATGACAAACTTTCATATCATTTTGCATAGAGGCTTACACCATTTACTTTTTCACTAACAGTAAATGAGAGTTTCTTTTCTTTCCTTCTTTTTTTTTTTTTTTTTGTTCGTTTGTGGACACACACTGGCATTTTGGAGACACACCTTGGTGGTGTTCAGGAGGACATAATGGGATGCCAGAGATCAAACTACAGTGGGCCATTTGCAAGACAACCATTCCCTACCCACTGTGCTATCGCTCGACCCCAAGTTCCTTTATCTCTACAGCTAACCAACACTTTTTTTTTTCTGACTTTTTACCTTTGGCTTCTCTCACCAGTGTGAAGTGATATCTTTAATTTTTATTTGCATTTCCTTAAAAAAATAAAACTGCTTGAATGCAACTGGAGGAACTATTTTATGCAATTAAATAAATTAAAGGAGGTAGGCAAATACCATAAGATCCCACTGGTAGCTGATAAATAAAGAAACAAACCAAGAAAATGACAGGACTGAAGAAAAATGAATCCATGGAATAGGAGTGCAGAAGTGAAGTTACTAGAAGGGAAGAGAGAGTAGATGAAAAAATATGTGTGGAGGGGAGCAGGGGCTAGGGAGGTTGGGTGGGGTAATGGTGTCTTAATTCAGAGTGGTACATAAATATTAATTCTTTGATGGTGAATGCAATGTGATTATTTCATATATGCAGAACAGATAAGAAAGTAGAAATACATAGTTATGCAAGCAATGGGATCTCTTGAAAATCAGAAAAAATTCATAAATCAGCTAATATGGGACAAATGAAAATTTTTTTATTCTAATGCTGTTTTCTGTTCTAAATTATGACACATACTTTATATACATATATACTATTTAAAGCCACAAAAGGACAGTAAGACATTTGAATTAAATGTGATTTTTACTTGTTTTCCTCTAAGTCTCTTTACAAATTGACAATAGAAATCTTTTATGTTTGAGGTATGATTCATTTTTTTTATTTTTATTGAGACCAATGAGAATTGCAAGTCTTTCACAGTTGTATTTAAGGTACATAATTTTAATGAATTAGGGCTATTCCCACCACCAGTGTTGACCTCCCTCCATCATAGTTCCCAGCCTGCATTTATAGCGCCACCGTTAGCCCCCTGACTGCTGGTGTAACGGGTTTGTGTATAGCTTGTTGTAGTTTGGGTTTGTTGATTCTATTGGCATTGACTTTGGTTTGGATATTTAGAATTGACCAGCTTTTATTTCCACTCAATGCTCCTGAGACCTCTTAGCTGTAGGGTCCCATCACTTTATTTTTTATGTTTGAGGTATATTTCTAAAATATGATTTCAATATATTACTAGAATTTTATTTAAATCGTTTAAAATTTAAAAAATTTCCAGTCTCTTTATCTTGCCTTCATCTAAGCCTTTTCTGACTTAGGGGGAGTAGGGGAAAGTAGTCTTAATCTTTCTTATTCTTAATGAGTCAGCCATTTATGATCACAAACATAGTATATATATATATATATATATATATGCATACTTACACCACTACCTCTTTACATCACAATTTATATAAGTAAAAAGTCATACATTATATTATAAAAACAAAAGTTTTTATGATTAGAAGAATGACAAAAGCAAAGACATAATACAGAGTAAGGCACTTGACCTGTACATGGTTAAATCCATTTTATTTTTGTCTTTTCTTTTATTTTCTTATTACTTTAGACATCAGGAATTACAAGGTTGGTCATAATACAATTATTGTTGTTGTCGTCATTGTTGCTGCTGCTGTTGTTGTTGCTTTGGTTTTTGGGTCACACCCAGCAGCGCTCAGAAATCACTCCTGGCAGGCTTGGGGACCATATGAGATGCCGGGATTTCAACCACCATCCTTGTGCATACAAGGTATACAAGGTGTGCATACATGGCCCACCTCCATGCCGTCTCTCTGACCCCAGTTGTTTTATTTTTCTTCAAAGTTACAAAGTTTTTCATAAATGAGTTTCAGTAATAAAGTGTACAACATCCTTCACCAGTGTACATTTTCCATCAACAATGTTCCCAGTTTCCCTTCTCTCTCCTGCCTGACTCTGTAGCAGACATTTTTCTTTTCTCTTTCTATCTCTCTCTTCTCTGTATGTCTTCTGTCTGTCTGTCTCTGTCTCTGTCTTTCTTCCTTTCAACCTCCATTTTAATCTCTGGCATAACTCATAATCCCCTAAGTACTTCCTGGAGTATGCTTCTTGTGGGGTCCAAAAATCAAAATTTTAATATAAAGATGAGTGATATTAATCTATATGGTATACAAATTAATGAATTAGAAAAATTACATAATTTTATATTTACTGACCATTTATGTCTTGGAATTTCTTTCAATGACTTTTGTAGATTATATACTTTATTTAATACGTGCTTATCCCATAGAAAGTGTGATCTAGTGTTCACTCAATTTACTGGCAGTGGAGCTTAAAGATTCAGTCATTGTAACTAAACAAACTAGAATTCAAAGCAGTGTCCACCTCCATCTCTGTTCTAGATCTATTTTGTCATCTTAGAAGACATTTTGAAGTCCTGATGGCACAAATTAAGAAAACATTATAACAAGAGAAAGTTAGTGGACTAGGAAAAAAATACAAATTAACAGGACGCAAGTAGTCATCTTAAGAGGATACAGCAACTAAGAAATAATGAACTGAATAATAATAAATAATAATAATAATAAATAACTGAATAATGACAAACATTAGATATTGGAACACTAAGAAATGGAATCTGAAATTCAATCTATTTTAACTCTGAGAATTTTAACTTAGTCAGTTGGATGGGTATATTTGTTATTAACCAAGATAAAGAACTCCAAAACAAGGGCCATAGCAATAGTACAGTAGATTGGGTGTTTGCCTTGTACAGGGCCAGCCTGATTTCGATCCCTGACTTCACTTTTAGTCCCTTGAGCACTGTGAGAAGTAATTCCTTACTGCAGAGCCTGGAGTAACCGCTGAGCATCACCAGTTGTGGCCCAAAATTAAACAAGAGAAGGAAGAAGAAAAATTAAAATAGGTACCTGTTAGGTTTCGGCTTTAATTGTTAACACTTTTCAGCACTGGTAAACAGTATGGGGATTTCTCAAAATAGAATAGAACATACAACCCTGATAATACTAATTTTTGAATTATAAATTATATTTAGTATTATACATCGCCCACCCTATGTTTCTCAGCTCAATAGTACCATGCTTTATTTTCTCTATATTTAAATCTTTACCATATATAAAAACAGAAATCTTATTTATATCCCCTTTCTAAAAAATTAGCCTCTCTTCATAAAAATTTAAATCATAGAATGGGAAAGAAATTTGATTTTGTTGGTCTGTATACATCAGGAATCCAGAAAATAATTGAATCAAACTGATTTTTGTAGTAATCTAGTATAGTGCTTGTTCAAATTAGATCTTATTATCCCCCACTTTTTTAAACTTTATTTTAGGGCTTTGGGAGGTCACGCTCAGCAGTATCCAGGGCTGACTCTTGATTCTGCACTCAGAGATAGCTCCTGTTGAACTCAGCAGACTAAATGGGATGCCAAGGATTGAACCTGAGTCAGCCATATGCAAGGCCCTACCACTTATTGGTATCTACTTCACTATGCTTACTGAAACACTTTGAAAAATATTCAGGATATGGAAAGAATCCAAGTGCCCAAATACTATTGAGTAGATCAAGAAATTGTGATATATATATATATATATATATTGGAATACTATGCAGCTGCAAGGAAAGATGAAATCATTTTCTGCAATATAGATGGAATTAAAGGTTATCATGATAAATTAGATAAGTCAGAATTAATATGTTCCAGATGATCTCATTTATCTGTGGACTATAGAAAGACAAGAAACTAGACAGTACTGAATAATGACAAAGATTAAATATTGAAACACAAAAAACAAATTACCAAGTACTGGTAGTGTAGGGCAAAGAAAGAAAACCAAAATAGAAGATATGTGGATACAGTGAGGGTTGGGAGCACTTTGGTGGTGGTTATGGTGAGATGAGCATTGAAACAATATCAAAACTAGAAAAATGTGCTTCCATAGGGTGGAGAGTAGATGAAAGAGGTCCTTTACACATCGTGGAAGGGAAGTGGACACTCTGGTCGTGTATGCATGCCTGAAAATACCATAACGTTTAGTAAATCATGGTACCTCAATAAGATCAGAGGAGGGGAAATGCTGGTAGGAAGAGAATAGCATATGTATTATAAGATTTATTGGCAGTGTGAAATTCTGAGAAACATAATGGCAGCACAGCCCTTCAAATGACCCTGCTTATATCTATCTGTCACAATTCCTTTAAAAGGAGTTTTTTTTGTTTGTTTGTTTCTTTTTGTTTTTGTTTAGGAGCCACACCCGGTGATGCTCAGGGATTACTCCTGGCTATGCACTCAGAAATCGCTCCTGGCTTTGGGGGACCATATGGGACACTGGGAATCGAACTGAGGTCCGTCCTGGGTCAGCCGAATGCAAGTCAAATGCCTTACCGCTGTGCTATCACTCAGGCCCTGAAAGGAGTTTCTATTTGTCCCTTCACTTGCTTTGTCCTAGCAGCCTGTCAGAAATACTTATACTCTCACCTACTCTAAAGCAAATATCATTTTTTTTTGTTTTTGGGCCACACCCGGTGACGCTCAGGGGTTACTCCTGGCTATGCGCTCAAAAATCGCTCCTGGCTTGGGGGACCATATGGCACACCAGGGGATTGAACCGAGGTTCATCCTAGGCTAGCGCAGGCAAAGCAGGCACCTTACCTCTAGCGCCACCGCGCCGGCCCCAGCAAAAATCATTTTATCCTCCCTCCTTTCCTTTCTTTTCTACTTTATTTGTTGATAGGAATGTTTGAAGTAGTATTTCCTACATTAAAAAGGATAGCTTAAAAAAAAAAAAAAAAAAAAAGGATAGCTTAGGGCCCGGAGAGATAGCACAGCGGCGTTTGCCTGCAAACAGCCGATCCAGGACCAAAGGTGGTTGGTTTGAATCCCGGTGTCCCATATGGTCCCCCGTGCCTGCCAGGAGCTATTTCTGAGCAGACAGCCAGGAGTAACCCCTGAGCACTGCCGGGTGTGACCCAAAAACCAAAAAAAAAAAAAAAAAAAAAAAAGGATAGTTTAGTTTAATTTTTTCTATTCTCTGCTTCACCTAGCCATTGACTATTCATTTTATAAATCCTTAATTCTAAACAAGCAGTCAGCAAATTCTTCACTGTTTTTCTAAACTCAAGTTATTAATATACCGATTGGCTAAAACATGATATCTGAATTTTCTATTAACTTTTCATTTAACAATATGTTTTAAGGGGGCCAGAGAGATAGCATGGAGGTAAGGCATTTGCCTTGCATACAGACAGACGGTGGTTTGAATCCCGGCATCCCATATGGTCCCCCGTGCCTGTCAGGGGTGATTTCTGAGCACAGAGCCAGAAGGAACCCCTGAGCACTGCCAGTTGTGACACCCCCCCAAATGAAATAAATTAATAAATTATTTATTAACTAATTAATTGATTGATTAATTAATTAAAATATGCATTAAAGGAGGTAATAATGCAAGGTAAAAACTAAAAACGACTTAGGAGGACTAAAGCTAAAAACTAAAAATCTAAAGACTAAACTAAAAAAAATTAAAGAAAAATTCATTCCATCAAGAGCTGAAGCAGAATCAGCAGTTAAGTCTGAGTCCAATTGAGACCATTTAGGTAACCACTAATATTCAATGTTGTTTGTAAACCTAGTGGAGAAGAGTCATAATTTTAAGTCTGTTCATTCCCACTTGGAAAAAAAATTCCCTTTGAAAGTGACAAATAAAATACCAACATGGGCCATCTGGTATCTGGACAGAATCAATTTCAAATACTAATCAAGCTCAATTCAGTCTGGACCATTAATATAGATGGGCTTACTGCCCAAGAGTTATAGTTTCAGGAATCAAATGAAAATGGCTCTCTTCCAGTATTATAAGTGAACTAAGTTTTGAAAATATGCTACTAAGACTTATTCAAATAAAATGGTTTAATAGTAAACATATGGTTATATTTACTATTACTCTTTTATCCCTAAATAATTATATTCAATATTCATTTTGAAATTGGTATGAAGCCATGACAAAGAGGCCTAAGTATTTGGCAGCACAAAGCTACACAATTTATCAATATTTGGTAAAGCAGAAACAGCATTTATAGAGACCAGATGGTCTTCACATATGAAAATTTAAGTAATGGATATCATTTACACATGAAGGATAGGGTGAAAAATTGAGGTATAAATGATTCTTTAGGAATGTAACAAGAGAGTGATTTTCTATTCACTCCTCTGTCCCTTACTTATATGCTCATAAATTATCTCCAGTCACTTTTATGCATTAATATAATGATTATACATAATGAAATTTACTGTTATACATGATAGAAATATAATGAATATCAGTTAAAGATGAGCTAATCTCACAGTTTTACATATTATGAAATTGAAATTTAGAAAATTTTATATTTTGTAATTGCCCAACTGCAGATAATAAAATACCAGGTGTAATTTCTCTTTTTACCAACTCTGCCACATTCCATTTTCTCTTTAAAATATAACTAAGTTAGCATATTATTAACATTCAATAAATAGAAATTTTTTATGTTTTGGGGTTTGGGGCCATACCTAGCTGTGCTTAGGCCTTATTCTTGGCTGTGTGCTCAAGGATCACTCCTAGAGGGGCTCAGGGATTTCTATGGAGAACTAGTGATAAAATCCAGGTCAAATGGTATAAGGCAAGTACTATTCCCTCAATACTTACAATGCAAGGACCATACCCTCAGTACTAACTCTAAAGCATCCTGAGAATTAAGTTTAGACATAAGCTTAAAACAAAAAGAAATGTATGTGCAATCAACTAGATACAGAGAAAAAACTTAATAAAAAGAAAGACAGGAGAAAGACCACCAGTTAAGCATTTTATCAGGAGAATAGCTTGAATGGTGGTAGAAATATAATTAATTCCTTATTGTTAAAATTGGCTACACTTCTGATCAAATGCTTTTAAAAAAACAGACAAAGCTCTTAGTGAAAATTTAATCATCTGGTTGTTATTTTCAAGGCTAAATTTAATGTTGGAAAGACTATAAAATTTTCATACACAAACATAAATAATGTAGTTGACTTGTTAGAATAGTAATAATTATGAATCTTTAACTTAAATTATAAAATTATTATTTTTAATAGAGAACATCAGAGTCCACTTGCACAACTCTCTGAGGAAAAAAAATTGAACATAATTCATCCAGAGTATTCACAATATGATTTCTAATGTAATTTTTAAAAATCCAAGCTACAACAAATAAAATAACTTTGCTATAAGTTTCTAAAAAAGGAATTTATATCTGACAGGTCATGTTTGAAACTATGTTACAATAAAACACAAATAAAAATTAAATCACAGATATCAATGTATACAGATGCCTATTCACTTCCAAATCCAAAATCTAATAACAGTGAGCAGAATTTTGTTCTGAAACTAAAGCATTCTACCTATTACAATGAAAAGAAAAAAACATATGTCAGCAGTGTAAATCAAACACTAAGTCTATGAATAATACATTTCCCATAATTCAAATTAACATAAAAAGTGTATTATCTTAATGAAATCATGTTTATATATTGGTGATTTTTTTACACAAAGATGTCTGAGAAAAGATGTTTTATTCTCTTAGCTTGTGCTAACTAAAAGCAATTAAAAACAGACTTTTCTTTAGAGAAATTATGTATACTCCTAGCAGTACTCAGGGCCCTTGTGACCGTTCCACATAGTGACACTGAAGATGGACAGTACCAGGCATTGCTGAGGAGACCACTTATTGTGTTTCATAATAGTTGACCTAATAGTTTCTAGCCTATGTTCTACCACTGAGCCACTTCTCAGCCCCAACATTTCTATTTATATGACTAAAAGAGAGTTTTAGAGTGGAAAGATAGTACAGAAGATAGAGTACTTGCCTTGCACAAGTCATTCTTAGGTGGATCCCTGTCATTCTGTACAGTCCTCAAGCACCACCTGGAGTTCTTACTAAGTGCAGAGCCAGGAGTAAATTCTCAGCACTATTGAGATGCACCCCCCCACGTCCCCTAAAAAGACAAAATAGAGTCTTAATATTACTGCCTAAATAGAAATAGTAGATGTTTACCATGTTAACAATCCCAAATTGAGAGATATCCAGAACAAAGAGAAATCTCTGCAAATTCACTTAGTCCTAGACCTGACTAAAATTGGACTGACAGACTTAAAAATCACTAATCCCCCCTGATATTATGTAGATATGTACCTAAAATATTAATGTCAACAATATGTAAGCCACTATGATCAAAATAAAAATTATGTTAAAAAAAATCACTAATTCTAGGATCTTCAGCCACTAGTTTGGTTTGGTTTGATTCAGTTTCGTTTGGTTTTAAAGCACATCCTGTGTTTATGGATTGGAAGAATTAAAGTAAAACCCTATCCAAAGCATGATACAGATTCAATCCAACCCTAATAAGAATATCAAAACAGGGCTAGAGAGACAGTACAATCAAGAAGTGCTTATTGACTTGTACATGGCTAACCCAGATTCCATCTCTGGGACTACATACAGTCTTTCAGCACTGTCAGGAATAATCCCTGAGCATAGAGCCAGGAAGAAAATCTGAGCATCACCAGGCATGACCACTTCCAAGAAAAGAACCAAAAAAAATTAAATGAGAGTAAATGTAAAAGCTATCTTCTTTAAATAAATTAAACAAAAGTTGCTGTCAGTATCCCTATAATAGACGAAGTGCAGTGGGCAAATATGAAAATACAAACTTGAAAAATAATTAGGATATAAAGAAGAACCTAAAAAATGAAAAATTTTATAAAGTTTACTTTCTCCTGTGTATGTGCTAATCAGTGTGTCCTAAAAAGAGTTTTACAAAAATGTAAAAATAAGAATAATAAATAGAGGCCAGATAGTAATCATTTTGATTGGCTACGAGTTGTATATGGAACTATACTAAATCTATTAAGGCACAAATGTACTCACAGATAATATACGAATGATTGGCATTGGGTTATTCTCATAAAACTTTACTTAATCAATTTCTAAATGGGGGCCTGAGAGGTGAAGCAGCAGTTGCAAGCGCTAACCAAGGACCAATGGCGGTTCTATTCCCCCGTGTCCATATGTCCCCCAAGCCAGGAGTGACTTCTAAGAGCATAACCAGGAGTAACCCCTGAGCATCACCTGCTGTGGCCCAAAAACAAACAAACAAACAAACAAACAAAATAACGTTCTCTATGGGCTTTGATAATTTCATAATCCTTAGTGTGTTGATCTCTGATACACAGATACATATGTGCATAACCAAGCTGAAATGGTATTTTTCTTTATATTTCTAATACTTCCTTGCTTTAAGCAATACTTTTACCTTTTCTTTCTTTTTTCTTTCTTTCTTTCTTTTTCTTTCTTTCTTTCTTTCTTCTTTCTTTCTTTTCTTTCTTTTCTTTTTTCTTTCTTTCTTTCTTTCTTCTTTCTTTCTTTCTTTCATCTTTTCTTCTTTCTTTTCCTTTCTTCCTTCTTTTTTCTTTCCTTTCTCTCTTTTTCATTCTTCCTTCCTTCCTTCCTTTTTTCCTTCCTTCTTTCCTTCCTTCTTCTTTCTTTCTTTCTTTCTTTCTTTCTTTCTTTCTTTCTTTCTTTCTTTCTTTCTTTCTTTCTTTCTTTCTTTCTTTCTTTCTTTTCTTTCATTAATATCTTTAAGCACCATAATTACAAACATGATTGTAGTTAGGTTCCAGTCATAAAAAAGATAGCATGGAGAGATAGCATGAAGGTAAGGCATTTGCCTTGCATGCAGATTGACGGTGGTTCAAATTCCGGCATCCCATATGATCCCCTGAGCCTGCCAGGAGCGATTTCTGAGCATAGTACCAGGAGTAACCCCTGAGCGCTGCCCAGTGTGACCTACCCTCCAAAAAAGAACACCCCCCTTTGTAATTGGCAAAAACAGGTTTGATGTTTACTTTTATAAGACAGCAACTTCATCAAGGCATACAGGAGCTACATTAAAAAAAAATCTTAGAAAGAAATAAATGCAATGTACTCTTAAAATGGAAGTCCTTGTGGTCATTTACAGAAAAAAGAAACATATCATTGTTAAGTCTTCCCTCGTTTATTATTCTGTATATTCTTTTGCTCCCTCCAAAATAAAAAAGTAATATTGAAGCACCCCAAATCACTAATAGATAATAAATGCTAATGACAAAGGGTTGTTGGGGAACAGTATTAGCACCATTATTGTCCAAAAAGAAGATACAATCTTATTTATGTATTATCGCGTAGGTTACATATTATTTACATATGAAAAGTCATGCATTTAGAATAAACATTATGCCAAATACTATCTTAACTAAGTGATCACACAACACTAATAATTAGACAAGTATAATGTCCTCCTTTACTTTTGTTACTAATCATCCTATTTTCATTGTTTATGACATCCTGAGGGATTACATAGGACCACCTATTTTGAACTCTTACTGAACATGTATAACTTATATCTAATTATAAACAAAATCTTAAAAAAGAACATAATGGGCAATATTTTGCATAACAATTGCCGTGAATCCAGTTACCAAAATATGACAGGAATAGGAACAAATTCATAATTGATATATCTCATACGTAGAATATAAATGAACATAATAAGAACATTTTAAATAATCCATTTAAATAGACCTGCAGACCTGAGTTTGTCAAAGGAGTGAATGAGAGAGAGAATAAAAGAAGACCTAGAAATAGTCGTGCAGTAGTGCTGGCATTCTGAAGATGAATATAGTGTAGCAGATTTTCATGCCAATTTTTATAAATTGGAATAAATATAAAATAAAAGAAAGAAATCAATGACAATAACCTAAATTTTTCCGGAATATAGAAGACTAGAGGCCAGAGCAATAGCACAGCAATAAGACATTTGCATTGCACGCAGCCAACACAGGACAAACCCTTGTTCAAATCCCAGCATCCTATATGGTTCCCCGAGCCTGCCAGGAGGGACTTCTGAGTGTAGAGACAGAAGTAACCCCTGAGCACTGCTGGGTGTGACCCAAAGAAACAACAACCAAAAAAAAGTGCAAAAAAGAGAAGAATATAGAAGACTAAATTGAGCATCAATGAAATACAATTTGCCTAAATTAAATTTACAGCTGAAGAGATAGTATAGGGGCTAATAGGATTGCCTTGCTATTGTTGTTTTGGTCCTGAGTACCACATATGATCCCCTCATAGCACAGGAGTAATCCCTAAACATTAAAACAGAAGTCAAGTTGAGCACTTCCCAGGTTTGTCACACACACAAAAAAAGTATAGACACTCTATTAGAAATTTGCTATATTTCAACTGCTATTGTAATATTGAAGAATAAATTTATCATAATATATGTATTTAGAGATAAAGTTCAGGGGCCTGAGAGATAGTATGGAGGTAAGGTATTTGCCTTTGCATGCAGAAGGATGGTGGTTCGAATCCCGGCATCCCTGATGGTCTCCCGAGCCTGCCAGGAGCAATTTCTTCACGAATTTGCGTGTCATCCTTGCACAGTGTCCATGATAATCATCCCTGTATAGTTCCAACTTTAATATATGTGCTGCCAAAGCGAGCACTGCCAGGAGCGATTTCTGAGCATAGAGCCAGGAGTAACCCCTGAGCACTGCCAGGTGTGACCCAAAAACCAAAAAAATAAATAAATAAAATAAAAAATAGAGATAAAGTTCAATAGCATCTAAAAAAATAAAAATAATAGCAGTAATAAAATATATAAAGGGACAAAATATAAAACAACAGTAGCATTTGTTATGAATTATTGAATTAGGTAAGAAGAAAATGTATTCCTTTTATTATTATGACACATCTATATCTCTAAAATATATTTAAAGTATGATGAAAGAAAATCTAAATGGACTTTAAAATAGTAAGCTTAAGGAAAAAATAGCAGTAAACATTAAAATGCTTGATAATCATAGCACTTAAAACAGGTGCTATTAATGTTCTAATCGATAGAAATATAATTAGTGCAATCTAAGCTACACTCACTCTCTTTAAAACCAAATTTTGCAAATCCTTGACATACACAGCAATGCATTAATATGCAGAAATGAATAAATATACATAAATGCTGTGGTTATCACAATCAAGATGAAGAACTAATCAATCAGCTGCCAAACTATCCGAATGACACTTTGCTCCTTCCCTGCCTTCATTAACAATTCTCATCTCCAGGTAAAAAGTGTTCTCTTTCTGCCAGTTTCAATTTAGTTTTTATTCTTTCCTTTTAGCTCATAATTATTTTGAAATACATTCATAGAATGTTTTGTCATGATGGGGTTAAACACCTAGCTGTGCTCAGCCACCACTCCTGGCAGGGCTCTGTGGAACACACGGGATCAAACACAGGTCAGCTGCAAGCAAGGTAAATGCTAACTCACTGTACTATCTCTCAGGGCCCAAAGACATAATTTTTTAAGAATGAATGATTCAGAACTTAAGCACTGCCAAGAGTTATCCCTGAGCACATTGCCACTGAGGTATCACTGAATGCATTCAGTAAACCCTGAACGCAGCTGAGTGCAGCACAAAATAACAACCAAAAAAGATCACTATCTTTGAAGTCAATGGAAAATAGAGCAAAAATCTTCATGATCCCTGTTTATCACTTGTATGAAATAGAGTAGACCTGAGTAATTTCTTAAGTTTTTTCTTCCACAGAGGTAGGCAGGGAAAAGGGCAGAGGTGGGGGTGACTAGAGGAAAAGTAGGGACATTGGTAGAAAAAAGTATACACTGGTGAAAGATGTTGTATGTTGTATGACTGAAACTCAATCATGAACAACTCTGTGAACTATAAAAAAAAATGAGATCACACCTGTAGAAAGAAATAAAAAAAGAGAACATAAAATATAAAAATAATGTATTATGAACAAAAAATATTCTTTTTCCATCTCAAATATTCTTATATTGGAGCCTTTAATGTCTTTGGATGTCTCAAACTGCAATCTACTTGGCTGAGATGGTAGTTCCAGGTTGTCAATTGTTTTCCTCTCATAAGTCTTTTCTGGACATTATATTCCTATAAGTAAGCTGACTACATACCAACTATTATTTAAATTCTATTCTTATTTTAATCTTTTGGGAACAAATTAAGAAGATTTTATTTTATCTAACATAAAATTCTAAAATTAAGATTTAAAGAAACATTAATATCGATGTTTCTGAGTAAAGCTCCCTGTCTTCCACTTACAAAGAATGCACTTCTATTTAAATTTTAAGTAGTTTTTTTCTTTTGGAACTCAATTTAAATGTCCTCTGCTATGTTCTGTTATCTTCCTATTTTGACCATTTACATAAATTTGTCTCATGAACTGCTACTATTTATCTTCATATTGTTAATCCTAATAACTTATTTAGAAGGCAAAAACATACTAAATTTTTTTTATATTCACCAAAATAAAAATGTATCATAACAGGAAGATAGAGTTAACTATTTATTAAATTAAAAGAAAACAGGTATTTGGAACAAACTCAAATTACTGGGAGTTTTTCATGCATGTTAGTATTATAGTGCATTTCCTCTGCCATAAACCAAGTCCCACTACCAGATAAAGTTTTGTTCATCCCTCAAGACATTACTGAGTTACCTAGTAACCAGAAAAAAAAGAAGCAGAGGTACAATTTAGAGTAAAACTTATTTTTATGACAATAGTCCCCTTCTGATCTTGCTTCCTTTGTAATGGCCTCCATTTTGTATTCTAGAGCTCCCTTTTTTCATGTCATGACCTCCCACTACACTTGTGTGATTTTCATCTATGATCTCATTGTAATATCCTGGAACACAGGAGGCCATTTGGCCCATGGCTAACCAACAATGGTTTTAGATACTAGAGTAAGCAAAAAGTTTGAGTTAAGTTGACCGCCTGCTTCTATCTGTCTTCACTTATTTTAGAGCTTTACTTGTAGACTCAATTATTTCAGAAGGAGGCCGATCAATAATTGCATCATCATTAAGCACAGCGTTATAACTAATAATTTTGGGTGTTTCTATATACTGAAAGTTTTTGAAATTTTTAATTAAGTCTCAGAAAACCCTATCTTATAGATATTATCATTACCTTCATTTCATACGCTAGTAACCTGATGTAAAGGAGCATAAATAACTTCAAAGATTTCATATAAATATGAAATATATGAAATTCCCAATATATTGTAAAATCTTAGTTCCATTTCAGTTTACATAGTTAATAGATTGCCAAGTAAGAAGTTTCTGTTTCAGTAAAAAAATAATTACTATGATTGACAGATTATGTCAACTCAAAATGTAATCAATCCCCCCAAATACCAACATGTTATTATTTAAAGACCATATAAGAGTATTTTTCAATTCATATTGCGAGGCTTTAAGCAAAGTGATAAATATCAGAAAGAAAACTTTGACTTTTGTCAGATAATAGAAAAAGCATGTTAGCTACATTACAACTTTAAGGTTTATTGTCAGACACTTCATCTTCTCAACAGAATTTCATAACTTGGCTTAAATATATATGATATATAGTTATATATTTAGAAACTAGTCAGAAATGAGAAGTTAAACCAAAAGGTACTTATAGTAGTTAATAGACATTCATGAAAAAGAATAAAACCAATATCTTTATCTATCTAGGGAGTATAAATACTAATTCTACACTAATAATCTGAGAACTGGCATATCATTATAATCTTCACTTTAAGAGTGTGATTTATAGACTATGTGATAAATTGAATTCTTACCAAATTTTACTTATTGTCTATAGGTCCATTTTATGGATTTAGTTTTCTCATTCAAATTTAAATAAAGAATCTTACCAGATGACATATATTTCACATTTTACTTCTCAAATCTATGAACTAAGAGGTATGATACAGAAATAATTGGAGGATTCATAAATCTTTCCATAGATCACAGGAAAAATATTAGGTCACAAACAATATGGTTTCCATGTGGGATTTCAGATACATACTGATTTAAAGATTTAAAGAATTCTTTTATAGCGATTCATTCCTTAAGTTCTTTCACTAGCTTCAGCAAAATGAGTTGGTTTGAGGATTATGACAAGAGAACGCTATAAATTTGATAACATAGTAGCTCTAATAGTGGCTGTTGAGTAAATATATCGTCTTATTAGAAAGATACAGTTTCTACTACTTGATATATGATCAATAATATGGTGAATGAACTCTCTTAAATCACAAGAATAAAAAGAATAATTCATTTAGCATTGGAAAGAGAACATACACAGTCACTGACCACTATGAACCCATTTATTCATGTACTGTATTGTCTAAGTATTGTCTAAGAAATTAATTTTCTTGGTATGTTATGTTCATTGTTATAATTCCAAAGAACTTACTTCAATAAAAATTTTTTGATGGATGATTTTTATGGGATTCACTTGTACAACTACTATTCTTTAAGAATATACTATATTAATAGCGCTGCAATGAATATAGGAGTAAGGAAAGGATTTTTGTATTGTATTTTTGTGTTCCTCGGGTATATTCCTAGGAGTGGTATAGCTGGATCGTATGGAAGCTCAATTTCCAGTCTGTGAAGGAATCTCCATATCGCTTTCCATAAAGGTTGTACTAGACAGCATTCCCACCAGCAGTGAAAAAGAGTTCCTTTCTCTCCACATCCCCGCCAGCACTGCTTGTTTTCCTTTTTTGTGATGTGTTCCAATCTCAGTGGCGTGAGGTGGTACCTCATAGTAGTTTTGATTTGCATCTCCCTGACGATTACTGATGTTGAGCATCTTTTCATGTGCCTTTTGGCCATTTGCCTTTCTTCTTTTTCAAAGTGTCTGTTCATTTCTTCTCCCCATTTTTTTGATGGGGTTAGTTGTTTTTTTTCTTGTATAGTTCTGTCAGTACCTTGTAAATTACAATAGCCAGACTCTGGAAACAACCAAGATGCCCTTCAACAGATGAGTGGCTAAAGAAACTGTGGTACATATACACAATGGAATACTATGCAGCCGTCAGGAGAGATGAAGTCATGAAATTTTCCTATACATGGATGTACATGGAATCTATTATGCTGAGTGAAGTAAGTCAGAGGGAGAGAGAAAGACGCAAAATGGTTTCACTCATCTATGGGCTTTAAGAAAAATGAAAGACATTTTTAACAGTATCTCAGAGACAAGAGAGATGAGGGCTGGTAGGTGCAGCTCATGACATGAAGCTCATCACATAGAGTGATGAGTGCAGTTGGAGAGATGACTACACTGAAAACTATTATAACAATGTGAATGAATGAGGGAAGTAGAAAGCCTGTCTCGAGTACAGATGTAGGGGGGTGGGGAGGAGGGAGATCTGGGAAATTGGTGGTGGGAATGTTGCACTGGTGAAGGGGGATGTTCTTTACATGACTGTAATCATACAACTATAATCATGTTTGTAATCACGGTGTTTAAATAAAGATAATTATATAAAAAAGAATATACTATATATTAAGATATAAGATGAATAGATAGAATAACTTACTGTATAACTCATCTTCTAAACATAAATTTGTTTTTAACATTTCCTCATTATCTATATGTGATCACTCACTTTTATTTCACTCTTATCTTTCCAACAGCCTAATACAATGCATCCGACTAACCCTTATGTTCCCAGATTTGAACTCAAGCCTTCAAACAAATGCTTGAGGGTTTGAAACATACATTTAATTATACTAATATTCTACCCAAAATCCTCCAATCACTAATTTCCTTAGCATAAAATTTAAATAGTTAACATAATCATGTCTAATTATACAGAAACGTAGCTAATATTTTCTACTTCTCCAAAATTATCTACTATTACTCTTTATGGTCTCAGCCTTCTCTAATCATGACTGTCTTTCTTTTAATGCACACCAAGATTGTTTCAATCTCAGATATTGCATTCACTACACTCCCTGCCTGAAATCTTGCTCTAGATTTTGCATTATTTAAGTGATCCTTATATTTTATTTACTCATTTTTATTTAGTCTATGCTTTATAATACTTTATATGTATATATATATACTTTTGATAGTAAGATCTTCCATTACTGTCCATTCCACACATATAAACACATTTATCACCTGATCCAACCTTTTATTGTAGAGATCTATTAAATATTACATTGTATATAGTAGATTATTTTATCTAACAGACCTTCCACAGAGTAGTGATATTGTTGATATTGACATTCATTACTTTATTTCCATGAACAAAGTTAATACTGGAGAAAAGAGTTGTTCAAGACAGTATTGAGTAAGTAAAAGTGTTAAAACTATTCATGAATAAAATTAATACAGTAGACAAAATTTTACACTATCTCATATTCAAAGTATATATGAAGAAGAAGTTAAGTAATATATTTCAGGAATTTGTTGAACGCATACTGGGAATGATGTGAAATTTTTTTATCTTCCTCTATATGTCTTTTCCTTTTTTGTTGCATTCAGCTGCTGGAGTTCTTGGCTATTTTGAAAATTCTTTCCTAGGGAAATCATTCAGCCTGCTGTTTCTGAGAATGTAGAGAACAAATAAATAGTAGAAATATTTTTCTTTGTCTTCTGTTGTTTTCCAGCCTACACTTTTATGTATATTTCAGCATGTTTATTATTTATTTCAGCATTTGTTTTTCATAACCCTCTACTTTTTCTCCCACCCCCTAATTCCTTATCCTCAAGTGACCTTAGTTCTATTAACAGTGCACATGATTTGTCTTTTGCTTTCTTTATTTTTTTTGGATTATCAATTTTATATTCTTATGTTGCACATAGGTTAAATTACCCAATACTATTTTTTCACATTCATTGATCTCTTTAAGTTTCTCACATTTTATTGCAAATGGCAATATGTCTTTCTTTACAAATGAGTAATATTCCATAGTATAGATTTACCACATCTTCTTCAGCCAGTCATGTACTGAATAACAATTTTGCTTCTACATTCAAACCCATGTGTAAATTTAATTCACATAGATTTTACATATAGCTATATAAAATGCTGTCATAGATTTTACATATAGCTATATAACATGCTGTAATCAATATAGGAGTTTTCAAACAATGTTTCAAATTTTTCAAACAATGTTTTCATATACTTCATAGATATCCAAAAGAATTGCTGGATCATACGTAACTCTAACTTTAACTACTTAAGCAAGAATTGTGGTGTTATATAAAATGGTTGCACCAATTTATATTCCCACCTATGGTGCACAGAGTTCCCTTTTCTTCACATTCTCCTCAACACTTGTTATTACAAGTTCTTCAAATTTCACAGGAATAAGGTAATATCTTATATATCCTAAGTTATATTTCTCTGATGGTAGATAATTGGTGGTAATAATTTTCATATTTCTCTTGACCATTACTGTTTCTTCTTTATTTCTAATTTTATTATAACACTGTGTTTTACCAATATTTACATAATGCAGTTATTTCACACATTAAATGTTCAAACAAATCCCACCATCAGTGTGACCTTTCCTTCACCAGTGTCCCCAATTATCCACCCACCGCCATAACCTGTCTCATGCAGGCACAAACAAATTTACTTCATATTGTTAGTTACAATACAAAGTAAATAGAATTATAGAACTTAGATCAACAAAGTTCAATTTGAAATAAAATATCTCTATGGCGTTATTAAACTCAGTCTAAGGATTTAGTAGGCTGTGGTTGATAGTAGTTAAGTTGTTGAGACTCACTGAGGTTGGTACGTTGCAATGCAACTTTCCTACCAGATTTCCTATGATATTCCTGGGTTGACTATATAATAAACTTTTGAGGTGTTCAGTATTGAAAGATCTAAAACAAAGTTTGTGGTTTGAAATTTGGAGCTTTTGCCATTTTTTCTCAGAGGGTATAGGAGGTGGTGTTTGATTGCTTTAGTTCATGCGGAGAGGGGAATCTGTGCATACGCCCTTCTCTCTGAGAATGCCACAGAGGTACCAGACTACCTGGGAAGTATAAATGGCCATTATTTTCTTTTAAAAGTTTTGGGGTTTTTTTGCTCTATCCTTAAAATTTTCATTGTAATTTTGTTTTATATTGTATTAAATCTGCATATCTTTCAGATATTTTATCTGTATTCATTAATTACTTCCTATATATGGAATGTCTTTCTATATCTTGGTGTCTTATTCTGTGTCTTTTAACAGTGTATTATAGTTTTGTTGTATAAGTCTCACACTTCCTTAATTAAATATATTCCTCAGTATTTGATTCTTTTTAACGTAATCATAAATAAGATTGTTTTGGGTAGATTTTGGTTAGGGTTGAGGTTTGTGGTATTCACACCTAAAAGTTCTCAGAGCTTTTTCTGACTCTGCTAAGACTTACTCCTGGCAGTACTTGTGGACTGTATGTAGTGTCTGGGATCCACCTGGCTATCTATCTTTCCAGCCTCTTATTTTTCTCTCATTGCTGGGGTTCCATATAGTTTAGGTAACATGATTACACAGTGTTAAAGTTAATAGCATTGAAATACAAAATTAGTGTCTCTATTACTACCAAAATACAAAAAAAAAAAATCACTACCCACATTATATCTAAATTCACTCACTATCCAATGTTTTGATCTATTCTATAGGTTTTGATCACCTAGGGTTTCACTTTTATCTGTCTCTAAATATATTAATTGGTTTCATTGTCTGTTGACTCAGTGAATTATACACTTTAGTTTTTAAATGTATGAAGATTTTTCCAAATGGTCTTTTTTTAAGTCTAATTTTATAGAATTTTAAATAGAAAAAATAAAATACCTGTTTTATCTCAGTATTCATGCTTATTGATACTTGTTCATGTCTTAAGTATATTCTTCTGTGCTTGAAAATGTGTATATTCACTCTTGAAAATATTTAAGAATTTGGATACCGTGATCAAACACAGAGCATCACATCACCGTTCCTGCATATCTGTTCACTCACTCATCACTTGGCCATGGAACTCTGCTCACCAGTGTCTGCTGTTCTCCAGAATAAAAACACCATTTGGTGCAATGTTTTCTTTCACTTACAACCTCCATCTCTTTAATAGCAATGGCACTCAATAGGCACGCTGGCCCATCTTTAGAGTAAATCCTACCATATACATAATCTTTTGCCTACTGTCGCTCAGGTTCTTCTCATCTAGCAGTCTAGTCCTATTTATGGTTTTCAGTTCATGTCTAATCATGAAATGTGAAAAAAAAATCAGCAACATTTCTCTGTCTGCCAACTTACCCTCCCTCCACACTATTAAACAGTCCTCATTCTGAAAGCTGAAAACAAAAGTAGCAATCAGAACAAGCTGTTTCCTTCTATTATATAAGCAGTCAATTATGTTTGATTAGATTTGATTGTGTTTGTCTGTGTGCCAAACCCTATTATTTTATTCTTCTATATTTGTTAATGTTCAGTAAAGATTTATTAAATTATTTCTGTGAGTTTTAACTCATTTATAATACAGCATTAATTATTCAGCTTTCTTTGCTATTTCCTGTTTCCAAAATAATCAACTACTCAAACCACCAAACCTTATTTTTTCTTATCCTTTCTCCTATTGCATGTATGCATCCTTGTCATATCTTTTCTGTATTCTCAGACAGAATATGTAGTAAAATTTCAAATTTCAACACCCAAAACAATGCTACACTTTACAATGAAAACTAATTTAAAATTAAACCTTAAATACCTTATTTTTATTGCCTAAAGAAAATACACACTTTTAGAAATAAATCTTTACTTATGTTATAAGCTCACTAATAGAATAGAAAACCCTAAATGCATCTGTGCAGTGTGTTGTCTTGGTAGTTTTAATTGACTCTGTGGGGCATTAACTCCATAAGTCTATTTTATAGAATATTGAATTTAAAGTCAATAAATCCTATGATTGATCATTGACCAAATAAACTGAATAAAAAGTTTTCATGCTTGCATTTTTCTTCCGTTTTTTTGTTTTTGTTTTGTTTTGTTTTTTGTCAATAACCCTCTTTACATTATTGTAGCAATCTAAGAATTTGGAAGAGCCCTTGATTCAAATACCTATAAGGGAAGGGTAAACTCAGGTACATGAAGTTTAGTGTAAGTAGGATGGAATTAAAGGGAGTGATGTTGAGTGAAGTAAACCTGAAAGAAAAAAGATTAACAGATACTCATTTGGGAAGTATAAAGAAAGCAAAGCAGTGTATTAGTTAAGTCTGCATGGAAACAACCCTAAATTTTGGCAATTGATCTAGGATATAAAGATGTGGGTATGAAGGTTGGTGTAAATCATGGGATATTGGTAGAGGAACACAGAAATTGTGATAGTAGGCATGTTGTAGCAGCACAGCACTTATGAACAATTATTTTAGTTCTACTGTTTGAAAATTAATTAAATCATTAAAAATAAATGTATTAAAATAAACATAATTCAAATAAAATAAGTTTATTTTCAATAAAAATTTCAAAATAAAAGACATTTTAACAGGAAATAAGTTTACAAAGATCTTTAATTTGTTTATATGTTTTGTTTTGGGATCTTCCCCTAAGGCACTCAGGAATTAATCCTGGCTCTACACTCAGAAATCATTCTTCACAAGCTCAGGGAACCATGTAGGATGTTGGTATCAAACCCAGGTTGGCCATGTGCAAGGAAAATGCCCTATTTACCCTACCTGCTGTGCTATCACTCTGGCCCCTACAAATATTTTTTAAAAAGCAATCAGTAATCAGGACCGGAGCAGTGGCACAAGTGATAGGGCATTTGCCTCGCATGCGCTGACCTAGGACAAACCACAGTTCAATCCCCTGGCATTCCATATGGTCCCTCAAGCCGAGAGCGATTTCTGGGCCCATAACCAGGGTAACTCCTGAGCATCAGTAATCAAGAATTAATTAAATAATACTGAGATTATAATCAAGCAGCATAAGAAGTATAAAAAACATTTTAACTAATTATTTGCTCTATTTTTTACTTGTATTTTTGGTTTTTATTTTGCGAGTCAAGTAATTTAACAGAGAAACAATAAGCAAAACATATTATTCCTCTACTTAAGACAGTTGCAGGCTGCTTTAGTGTTTAAGGATATGAAGTATATCCTGTAAAGGAGCCATTTCCAGATGCTTTTAGGGTTTTTTTGCACTATTAGCAAGTTTTTACGAATGGTAAAGATTTCTCTATTATACAATGAAAATAAGGAACTTAAGGTTAAAATTTAAACTACTTTTCAGTGCTTTTAAGGGTATACACCTAACTATTAAATAATATTGAGGTATCTTCATATAAGGTCAGCCTATACTATATTTCACTAGGCTATATAATATTTAGGCAAATATCATATAGGATAAACTATATGCTACAGATATTTTATGGTTCTAATCATTGAATAAATATCAGTATTTAAAGTATGTAGTGTAGAAAAAAATACCTAACTATAGAGGTCAACTAAACTAGTTTATACATTCATTCTATTAATGAGAAAAAAACATGATTGAATTATTTTTTAAGCATTCATTTCCCTCATGTAGACATTATTAATCATTAATTTTATTACCCATTCATATGTTATCAATTCACAGATGCTTTTAAGGTGTATATTATGTTCCAAGTTCCATTAAAGATATTACAAAATAGTCAAGAATAGAAATTATATTTAATATAAACTTCACTGATACTTTGTAAATCACACAGCAGTAATTGAAGAAACCATTCTGATGAATGTCATTTTGATAAATAAAATTTGTATTTTTTAGTGTTAGTCTCCAATAAAAGCATATTTCCACATGTAAAGCCTCTTCTAAAACATATTGAAGAAATCAGGAAAAACACTCCATAATTTTCATGGTGTACTCAGGGAATTGACTCCAGCAAAAAAAAAAAACAAAGCCTAAAATCAGCAAAAGTCTTCATAATGAAAAAGAAATAACATTAAAACAAAAAGACACCCCACTGAATAAGAGAATAGATTCATACATTGCATATCTAAAATTGAGTTGATAACAAAGATACACAAAGAATTGGAAAACTCTATAAGGAAACCAATGAAACATGGAAGAACTGAGTTGACCTTTGAATGAAGAGACATATCAATAGCCACAGCACATAAAAACAAAATGTTCATTATCAGGTATCAGGAAATGAAAATCAAACTTAAAAAAAATAAATGTAATCACCTAACAGCATTATTGGAATAGCACAAATAAAAATGGTCAGAACAAATGTATTGGGACCTGAGAGATAGTACAGTCAGTAGGGTACTTGTCTTGTAAGCAGCAGATCTGGTTTAATCTACAGCACTCCAAATAGTCCTCCAACAATCCCTGTCAGAGTGACCCCTGAGCACAAAGCCAGGAGTAAGTTCTGAGCAGCTCTGGGTGTTCCACCCCTAAAGTCCCCTTCTCAAAAAAAAAAAAAATCAAATCAAATCAATGTGTTGACGGTATGTACAAAAGAAAGGGGGGTAATTTTTCTCTGTTGATAGAAAAATATGCTCCAACTTCTACATAAAACAGGTATGAATATGTCTCAAAATATTAAACATAGGGCTGGAACAATAGTACGAATAGTAGGTAGGGTGTTTGACTTGATGTGGCCAAAATAGGTTTAATCCCTGATATTCCATATAGTATCTTGAGCCCCACAAGTAGTAATTCTTGAGTGCAGGGCCAAGAATAATGCCTAAGCATTGCCAGATGTGACCCCCAAAAAAACTGATTTCTAATGTTATTTTTTTTTAATTTTTATTTTTAATTATGAGAACAAGGGTGCAAAGTAAGAGGACAAGGTAAAGTTACAGTGGAAGGACAATCACCCATAACATAATTCTCAGAAGTCCCCTTGCTGATATCTTAACTTTGAAATTTCAGCCAAAGAACATTAAGATAAATAAGACAGAATCCATGTACAATTACTTTGTCCCTCAAGTCCCCAGATTGTAACACATTATAATATTTCTTAACAGTACACAAGGCAATCTAAAGCCATAAAACTTATGTAACTCCTTAAACATTACAGGCATAGTATTTTCTTACATTTCCATATACATGCATATTAGCTTAAGTTAACCTCAAATTTTAAGTGAGTTCTTTTTAAGGATTAGAGTCAAAGGAGCACAGTAAGAATGGTGTTAGAGTGGCAATTGTTGTTTGCATAGGCCCACCAAAATATGAGGGACATGGAAAGAAATAACCTTGGCCTAAGTACAAAGAGACCAGACCCCTGAAGTTTCCTGGCACAAGACCAAGTCTAGGCTCCAAGCAAGCTAGATCGTCCAATCCAATACATTGTCTGTAGTGCCAACACACTTTTATTTTTCACACAGTCTCTGTTGTTGGTATCATGTTTCTGTGTTAAAGATCCTGGAATCTGCATATCTTACATTGAACATGTGACATCGAGCATCCTCTCCTTTCACCTCACAATCAAAGGGCAATGCAGGGAGCCCTGTCCTGTAAGCAGGTCGTTGTTGTTGTTAAGTCTTCTCAGTGTTAAGGGAAGTCTCTTTTGAGCAGGTCAAAGTCTGAGCAGTGTAGGTCTTCTGTGGTAGAGGATTGCTTCCAGGTGATGTTATAGACCAGCCTGGATGTTTCGTGGATGGCTTTCCTGGTTCAGGGGAGAATGGAATATGCCCTTTCTTCTGAGGTGTGTGCCAGGTCGTTATGTCAATGTTCAGGGTGTAAGGTCCCTTTGCACTACAAGGTTTGTGTGTTCCAATCTCTATTAGATAGGATTTTATTTGTATTTATACTATTTTCCCATTTTAATGTGCCTATGCAAATAAGAAGCAATGCCACATGGTGTTATTGGCACATATGGGGGCCATAAGAACAATTACAATGATTCCCAAGACATGATTCAATCATAAGCATTAAACTGGGGGACTCTTCCACCAAAATTCCTTGTTAAACAGCTCAAAAAGAGAAGATAAAAAGTGGTTAGAATCATCACTGTATAAGACAACATTTAGTAAGAATTATAGCTGTCAGAGAAAAAACACAAAATATTCTAAAGAAATACGTGTCCATTTTATGTATCTTGAAACAGTTTGGGGTTGTCACACACAATGCACAGCTTTGGACTGTGATTACGATTCTACACTACTGAAGTTAAAAAGAGTAAACTAGGTTAGTGATGTTTGAGAAGGGGTTAGAGAGTTAAAGAGTAAAAAAGAGCTTTGTAGGGGTGTGGGAAAGGGGAGAATACAAAATAAACATTCTGTATACGGAAAACATAACATAAGAATAAGGAATATTCTGAATACATGAAATACATGAAGTACGCACGGGGGCGTAAGCCCCCGCGCGGTTCTGTAGTTTTTGGATGCCTAGGGAGGAATTTCTCACCCCCTCCCCCCAAGGCCCGATTAACCAGGCGTGGCCCTGAAGACCCACCTGGTGTGGGGGGAATCATGCTCTCCTGGACAAAGTGGTCAGCCCAGGGTCCTATGGCTAGCTGTCCTGCCCAGAGCCCCCATCATACCAGTCAAAAGCCCACGAAATCCTGGCATGTGGAGTGTTCTGGGCCCAGCCAAGCCTCTGTAGTTTTTGGCTGCCTAGGGAGGAATTTCTCACCCCCTCCCCCCAGGGCCCGATTAACCAGGCGTGGCCCTGAAGACCCGCCTGGTGTGGGGGGAATCTTGTTCCCCTGGACTAAGTGGTCAGCCCAGGTGTCCTATGGCTAGCTGTCCTGCCCAGAGCCCCCAACATACCAATGTTATTTTTAATAAAGCTTTCTTTATTGAATGATAAAGCTCTCCAAAAATTAGGCATGTGCACCAGCCCTGAACATGCTAATGTTTTTTTTTTAACATACATATTGTTTTTTCAAAAAGACTGGACAAATCAACATCATCATCAGCAGTTAATATAAGTCTCTTCTCTCTCTGCATCTGAGCCACTACTGGTTGTTCTTGTTCTTTGTGATGTGTGCCAGTCCTTGTGTCGTAAGATTCTGGCATCTCTTCGAAGGATCTATGTCTACGAATTACAACTGGGCTTTCTGATTGCCCTGGAGCTCCCCATCGCCTACTAGACCCTTGATCATTGAATTTCACATTCTCCATTTGCTTCTCTAAGGAAGAATTTACCTGGAATTCTTCATCTTGTACATCGTAGATCTATGATCTCAGGAGCTTGTAGTTGATTCCTTGTTTCTGGTTTTAGACATCCTGTGTTTAGGTTAGAAGTTTTACTTTACATTTTCCTGTGATGCACTTATGTAAACAGCCGCTCTTTTATTATTGACTAGTTTTTCCTTTAATAGTTGTAGACAATATTACTTACTTTTGTATATTATTGTTTACTAAAAACAAACGGGGGAATTGTTGTGTATGTAAACATTTCAATGGGATTATTATGTTACTGACCCTACCCTGATCGGTGATTGTGACCTTCCTTAGGGTGTGACCTGGCATTCTGCCCCAACCCTAGGGTGGTACCTGATTCTGCTCCCACCATTGGGTAGTACCTGATCCCACCATTGGGTGGTGCCTGATTCTGGGGGATAAAAACAAGGGTCTGTGGAAGGCGGGGGACTTTTTAGCTGGAATTGATGCTGAGGCTTTTGGCTTCAGTCTTGTCTTCCGAAGAAAGCTGAATTTTCACAAGCCTGACTGTCTGCTAGCCTTTTACCCGCCGCTTCACCTCAGAACCGCTGAACAGGGTGGCAGACCCGTGCTCCCAGCTGGAGGGGAAAGACCTCATCCTCCATCCCTCCATCAGTCAACCCCATCAAGGGCAGTATTGCAACATAAGATGACACCTTATTGTTGTTTTGCTTTGCATATCCCTGGTGATTAGTAATGTGGAGCATTTTTTTTTCACGTGCCTTTTGGCCATCTACAATTCTTCTTTGAGAACGTTTCTATGTATCTCTTCTTCCCATTTTTGGATGGTGTTAGATATTTTTTTTCTTTTTAAACACTTTTTAGTGTTTTGAGTTTAATGTAAAACACTGTTTTTGCTTCCACTTGTTTGATTGATGGTGTTTCATCCTTGAAGATGCCTTTAGCTTCAATGTCATGGAGAGTTCGGTCTACATTTTCCACTATGTACTTGTGTTTTCAGAGCTGATACTACTCCTAGGAATATATCCTACGTTCCCCAAAACAAAATGCAGAAAAGCCCTTTGCACTTCTATATTCATTACAGCATTATGCACAATGGTCAGAATCTGGACGGATACACTGTGGTCCGTCCTTGGTCAGCTGTGTGCAAGGCAAACACGCTACAGCTGCACCACCATAAATCAAAATGCTTTAAATAAATATTTTAATCAGCTACATATAAGATAACTAACATGATACTATCTTCAAAGATGAAAAATATTCCTCTCTTAATCATATTTATATTTGCAAGCACTGTCCGCCTCCATTGCTTGCAACTCTCAGGTTGCCTGTCACTCTCCAGCCACCACCAAAATGGTGAAACAGATCAATAGCAAGCTTGCTTTTCAGGAAGTCCTGAGTGGTGCAGGTGATAAACTTGGAGTAGTTGATTTCTCAGTCATGTGGTATGGACTTTGCAAAATGATCAAGCCTTTCTTTCATACTCTCTCTGAAAAGTATTCCAATTTAGTGTTCCTTGAAGTCGATGTGAATAATAGCCAGGACATTGCTTCAGAGTGTGAAGACAAATGCATTCCAACATTCCAATTTTTCCAAAAAAGAGACAAAAGGTAGTTGAATTTTCTGGAGTAAATAAGGAAAAACTTGAAGCCACCATTAATGAATTCATCTAATCACATTTCGAGAATATTATTCATCAGTTGTAAGTTTTTTTTTACAAAATATGAGATCAAATATGAAGATTATATGACCACTACCTTTGATTGTAACAATAAATATTAATTGTACCTTTTTAAAATTGAAAAGTAAAAGACTACTACAGAATTTCTGGGAACATGTTGGATATAATCTTGTTGAGATTTTCTTAATACTATGTCTGTTAGGGTCTGGAGTTGAAAAATGAGACTGCACAATTGAAATAATGCAGAGAAAAGCTTTATTCTGTCAGTCACAAGTCCCAAACTCGCTAGCCAGGGCCATCTCCTAAAGAAGGCCACCCCTGCCAAAGATAACAAGCCAGTTTATAAAAGGAGGGGAAGAGGAGGTTCTAGCTTCTGATGATCTTTAAAATGATTGGCTATTGTTTAGTGTACCTTTCTACTGATCCCTTGCATCATTTCTAGATAGGCTAACTGGTATGACCAGAAGTCTTGGGCAGTGTTAATGAAAATTTAGGCTTGAGAAAGAGAAACCTAAGAGGTTAGAATTAGAGTTTACAACATGGCGCCCTTAACAAAATGGCGCCTTTCCTGTTCTGAATCTAGAACCCCACATATCTAAAATGAGGTTCTAATCTTCATAAGCTAAGAAAATGTTCAAACTTAGTAAGTATACTAAGAGTACCATGACAGCGTATGTAGGGAGAAAAGAAGCATCATCCTTTCTTCTTTATGCTTCCTGTCACCCCAATATCAGATACAGTCCAAAACTTGTTTAAATTAGTTCTGTTTATGCACTCTTAGTTGTTGGCTACCGTGACTGACTCAGTGGTTACTTTTGCAAAACTCCCTGCCATTTTTTCAGTGCTAAGTGCTGTTTGCTATAAGCCCATATACCAACAGGAAAAAGGCAACCTTCAAGTAATAAGTAACTTCTCAGCCTAGGGGAGGAAGACACTGCCTGATACCATGGAGCCAAGTCTCCCTATAACTTACATTTCTGAGTTAATAGCTAAACCTCATCGCCCTATGTAACAGAGCTTGCCCCACCATAAAACCTGCTGAGAGTTCCGGAAAGTGGTCTGCAAACCCTACTTTAGGGTCATAGGGCAATTCCTTGAAAGCTGCTGATTTAGGAGTGCTTGCAAGATTGTCACTGCTTCTCCCTCCCTTCTGGAAAATGATTTACTGCCTTTGTTCCATGGCTTTCGCGCCAAAAAGTATGATTGACACCACCTTTTACCTGCCCCTTTCTCCTTCTCTATATAAGAGATGCAGGACCCTAATAAAGTCACCTTTGAACGGTCTAATCGCCAAAGGTCATTATTACTAACCTCTCTCAGATTTTTTACAGGTGTGGTTGTGCTTCTAGCCCTGCTAAATAAAGGTGCGGTCGTCCGTGAGCCTCTCGACTGATTCCTGCTGGCCGGGCCCCTCCGGGGGGGCTTGCAGGACCCCGCACTTAGTAAAAACATAATTATGTGCCCATGTCTAATAAGAGTAGCAAAAGGAAATATATCTGATCTAAACATAGCAATAAAATGGTTAGTCTCAAATATAGACCCCTCTGGCCAATAAAAATAATACACATTCCAATTTCTACAAAAATAGCATTTTTCTTAAGTATCAAGCAACATAACATTAAAATATTCAGAAAAAATAAAACAGGATCCTTTAGTAACTTGATTCTTCCACAAGTGTTAATGTTTTTTTCATAGCCTGGTATTCTTTATAAAACACATTTTATATATATTGAAAGTTCCAGAGCAATTTTTTATAAACAGCTGGGCAATAAAAGAAAACATGCTCTCATCTCTAAGTAAAATCTCTTCTTAAATTGTTCAACCTGGCAACTGTTAATTTTGTTCTTCTATAGAGTTATTTGTCCAATAGTCTCATTCATATTTAACATAAACTTAAAGAACAGTATTAGTCTTAGAGATTTGGGGGAGGAGTGTGTTGGGTTTTACCTGGACAATGCTCAGGAGTTACTACTGAGCTCTATACTCAGCTACCATACTGGCTGTGCTTGGGAAACAAACTCAGTTTAGCAAATGCAAGGAAAGCACCCTTCCTGTTAGTTATATTACATACCACACTTGCACACTTGTCTTAGAGATTTTTGTTTTGTTTTGCTTTTCTTTATTTGTTTGCTTTGTTTTGTTTTGGGGCCACACCTAGTGACTCTCAAAGGTCTGGCTATGCACTCAGAAATCGCTCCTGGCTTGGGGAACCATATGGGATACCAGGGATCGAACCAGGTCCAACCTGGGTTAGCCACATGTAAGGCAAAAGCCCTACCACTGCTCTATCATTCCAGCCTTTGTCTTAGAGATTTTTAGAGGTCATTTTCTGCTTGTGCACATTCAGAAACTAGACATTGTTTAAAGTCAGGCTTATGTATTGTGTATATATTTTTTTCAAACAAAGACTAAAAATATAGCAGTATTGAAAATTGTTTCTAGTCATCTCCAGATACAAATGATTAAATTCAAAGTTCTAATCCTCTCACAATTGTTCAACCTCAAGGCTCTAGTATTTTATACTCTCTCTCTCTCTCTCTCTCTCTGTGTGTGTGTGTGTGTGTGTGTGTGTGTGTGTGTGGTGTTTTAGCTTGTCCTTTTACATCCAATACAGAAAGTTTAAGTGGAAGCATTGGCAAATAATTGACAAATGGCATGAATGAGCATTCAAAAACTGAATAGGAAAGTTGTTTTAATAGGGTCACTATGGAAGATTATAGGTTTTATAAGATATTTTTGTGAAATATATCATGAAATTATTTTCATATTAATCAGGGACATGGGGAGGATAGATGAACCATTCAATTACTACTAACATTTTCTGTTATCTTGGGGTCACCCATATTTTCTGATTTAGGTATATGGCAGTGGTCTTTCTGGGCATCAATGCCAAGGAATAAGAAAAGCCTTTGGACATTATGACAGACTTTATGCAAGACTTTTAGATGAATATGATTTTGGAAATTACTAGAACTGTACTAGCACTGCCAAAATCTCTCCAGGGCCCTATTCTTTTTATGAAAAGACCAGTTTTTCAAGATAACTCTTAAGCCAATTAGGTACCTATTAGTCATTATAATTAGTTGGTTTAACACCACAAAAGACTTGATTTTAGGCCACTTTAATTCTCTTTCTCTCTAGATAATTAGTGAGGTTCAATTTGAAGTGAAAGATATACTTTAGATATTTAAATGTAGGGCATCTCTTCTTTTCAGATGCTAAAAAGGTGTGCTTCAGTTTCTCTAAGCACAATTCTAGGATCTTATCCCTCTCCTGAAAGACAAAGTCATCCTGTTTTCCCTCTATTCTTTGACTTCCTCCCTTCATCAGTCTTGAATTTCTTTATTTCTTTTTAGCCAAAAATCATTTGCTTCATTCCAAGCCAATCAAACTTGTTCATTAGGTTATAAATAGAAGTACCGGTAGTTCATCTTCAATTCCAAAAATAGAGTAGCTATGTCATTGGTCTTAAATAGTATAACATGTTGACCTCTCTCCATCTATTATAGTGTCTTGGGGCTCAATTAAAGGCAATAAGCAAAATGTTCTGGGATTGAAGTGATAGTACTATAGTTAAGATGTTTGAGTTAAGTAGGACTGATCCCTGTTAAATCTTTAGCACTGCACATGGTTCCCCTGAGCACAGAGCCAAGAGTAATTCATGAATACCATCGGGTGTGTTCATAAAACAAAAACACTTTGGTAATAATTAGTATATTTTTATTCATGGTCATGAATAAAAGTATTGATTTGTGCTAAACAATTGAAATTAACATTTTTGAAATCTTTAATTGCCATATTGATATTAGACTATTTGGATATTTATCTTTGCAGTACAATATACTTCTAGACCCTATGAAAAGTCAACGAAATGTGGCTATATAGAAAAAAATGTAATTAGAATACCAATGAATGTTACGTATTTATATATGTATATGTGTTTATATATAGTGAAATATAGGCATTTATATATATTTTCATAAACTCTAAATATCAGTTTTGAACATATTCATTTTATTAATTAAATAAATTGAGGCCTACAGAAAAAAATATTTTTCTAGATTCAAATCTTTAGTAATAAATTTAGACTCAATCCAGATTACTTTGATTCTAAATTTCATGCTTTAATCATTTTGTCATATTGTAGATTAGAGTTAAAATCAGTTTAAAGTCTTGATTCCAGAGTCAAAGCAATAGAATAGCAGGTTAGTTTGATCCCAAGCAACTCATATAGTACCCAGAGCAGCACCAGGAGTGATGCTTAAGTGTAGAGTCAGGCGAAAGCCCTAAGCAAGCACATTTGGATGAGACCCAAAAACCAAAACAAATAAATAAAAGCGTTGATTCCAGTTTCTGGCAGAACTTTATTACCAAGGATTACATCTAGTATTGTCAAAGGAAAACATCGGGTCTACAATGTCATTTATAAAACTAATTTAGAAATATATTCTGGGGGGGGGGAAGAATACTCATTTTCTAATTTTCTCATGCTAGAAGTGAAAAGAAAAAAATTAAAGTAACAATATTAATGATATATTATGAGCATATCTCCATATGTGTGTTTATTAATAAATAACTTTAAAGTGAAGGCAATGCCAAAATGTATTTTCACAAACAGTAAATATAAGAAGACCAATTGTTTTCTCTAAAATCTGCTACCAATTTTCTTATCAAGTTGAATATATTTATAACTTATTACATTTCAATAGAGAAAATCATGTTTACTTTAGAAAAGTTAGGAATGCTAAATATTTTCACAGAAATTTAGTAAATATTATTACAATGAACAAAACAATATTAGCTCTTCATAATCACTGTATAGGCTATATTACTATATACATATAGATGCAGACTTAAACATATAACTACATTATATACAAATGTATGCATATAGAGATACATATTTACTATGTTAATATGCATGTTAAATGTTTAGATATTGCTTGATATATTGAATATATAAAACTAATAAGTCATATTCTTAAATCTAAATTTAAATTATACCTTTAAATTTCATTGTGATTTTTTTTGTCCTAATTTAGTATTAGACGGGACTTTTTGGTTTACTTTTTATTAACTTAAAATTGGTCTACAATATTACAGATTTTCAGGAATATAGCTTAAACCTTAATTTGTGTATAGAATTTATTGTACCCACAACTAAGTGTCTACTTTCACCCCTCCAGCAAAATGACCTCTAACCATTTCTCTCAGATTCTCCACTTTCCCTCACCTTTAACTACTGGAATTAGGGTTTTATTGTTTTTTTTTTATTTGTTGTTTTTTTTCAACTTGTTTCCAATAGCTTTTTATTGAATGTGATTGAATGAATTCAGTAATTGTTTTTCACTTGGCAGAATAACCTCAATTTCCATTCATGTCTCAAGTGACAAGTTTTCAACTTTTTAGTACAGCATAATAATATTCCATTGTGTATATATAGTCCAGTTTCTGTAGTGAGACACTTGATGAAGGATATTTAATTGGATTTCATATTTTAAAGTACATAAACTGTCATGAATATATAGGGGTATAAATAAAAATAGGATATATGTGTGCACACATATAATATATATATATATATAATTTGCACACATACATGTTTTAGGTCACTCCTGGAGAAGTTCAAGGGACCTAGCCTCACATGCACCATACTTACTGAACTATCTCTCTGGCCTCAGTGCAAATATCTCCTCAAACTAGTATTTTCATATTGTTTGTATTAAAACGTTAAGAATATTATCATTTGAATTACATTGAACTTCCTGTTTTTTGTCTTGTTTCGTTTTGTTTTGTTTTGGGGCCACACCTGACAGTACTAAGGATTTACTCCTGGCTTTTGGCTCAGAAATCACTCTTGGCAGGCTCAAGGGACCATATGGGACGCTGGGAATCAACACAGGTCCATCCCAGGTCAGTCATGTGTAAGGCAAACGCTCTAACACTGTGCTATCACTCTGGCCCAGAATTTTTATTTTTTGGAGAACTCACCATAGTCACACTAGAGCAATAGTTCTATAGATAGGGTTCTTTTGCTTGCAAAACTCAACTCGAGTTTGATCCCCAGCACCAGTATCGTACCCCAGCTCTGTCAGGAGTAATCCCTGAGCACAGTCATGGATAAACCTTCAACACAACTAGCTGTGATCCTCCCCGCAAAAGAAAAGAACTATTGTGATTTCTATAGCTGAAACACAAATTTCCACTATCTCCTGTAGTGTATGCCTATTCTCTATGTACTCAGCAACATTCATTGTTTCCAGTTTCTTTCCAAATAGATGGTCTTGTCAGCATGAAGCAATATATCATTGTGGTTTTGAATCTTCTTTCCTTAAAAAGTGATATTGAGGGGCCAGCGAGGTTGCACTAGAGATAAGGTGTCTGCCTTGGAAGCGCTAGCCAAGGAAGGACCGCGGTTCGATCCCCCGGCGTCCCATAAGGTCCCCACAAGCCAGGGGCAATTTCTGAGCACTTAGCCAGGAGTAACCCCTGAGCATCAAATGGGTGCGGCCCGAAAAGCCAAAAAAAAGTGATATTAAATATTTTTTTTATGTCTTGGTGAATCATGTGTTGATGTTGCGCTGGGATAGCAGTGGTAGTATCTCTAGGTTTAGATCCAGCAAGTGGGATGCCACCAAGGCTCAAGTCAACAAGGCCAGTATATTACCACTGGACGACATAGCCAGTGCTACTTGAGAAGGATGCTACTTGAGAAGAGTCTTTTTCTCATTAAATTTGATAACATTATTGAAAGAACTTAGTTTGGAGATTTCTTAACACTTGTTTTCATTTTCATGTGAAGAAAAACTCCACCCCAAACAGTCAAAGAAAAACTTTGGGGGGGAAGATTACAAAATTAGTGGGGGAAATGATCTATTTTTAATAGTTATATAAAGACATAACTTAATGTCAAAATGACTGGAATGCATGAACTATACAAAAACCTAGGAGAGCTTAGAAAAACCGCAGAATTATTCTCTCCCTGTGAAGTTTCTTTGTGATTTTTTTAAATCTCCAAACTCAATATCAGTATCTGTTAAAATCCTTCAGTGGCAGAAAGTTCAGTATTTTATAAAGTCATTTATCTTATTGTCAAATAATTCTGCTTTCTAAAATGTTTGTTGATTTTACCATCATCTTTGTTAACTGGTCTAAAACTGTATGAAACAGTTTGACTTTCTTTTTAACTTTATTGATTGATTGATTAGTTTAGGGGTCACACCTAAAGGGTTACTCTTGGTTCTGTACTCAGAAATAGTCCATGGCAGGCTGGGGGATGCTGGGAATCGAACCAGGTCCCTCGTGGGTTGGCCACATGCAAGACAAACGCCCTACCACTGTGCTATCTCTATGGCTCCTAAATAAGAAACTCTTGAAGTAATTTAAGACCAGTACTTGGATCCCTCCTGGTGTTGTCAACTAGTTTCATTTACATATCAGTGTATATATTTTAGATTCTACACATAATACTTGTGAAGTGTAGGATTATAAAACTTTAAGAGTTTCTCTACTATTTTATGTTAATAATATAACATAAAATTTCCAAGACCAACCCAATAATTCATTGCCCTAAATTTCAGACTGGTATTCAGCAACTGATACAAAAACATTCCATGCCTTTTGTTTTATTTAAGGGCCACACAAAGTGGTACTTAGGAGAAACTCTTGTTTCCCAATGGTGCCAGAGAGTGCAGAACTATGCCACAGATTAAACTGGGGTTGGTTGCAAGCAAGTTATGCTACTTAACCCTTGTAATACCCCTTTAGGATTTCTCAAAAGTGATCCCTGAGCACAGAATCAAGAAAGCATGAAAAGAAAAGAAAATGCTCAGACATTAATTTGAATAAATTATTAATGTCTATTAAATTTTCATCTGTATAATTTTCAAAGCTTAACATTAATTTATAAGTAAATGATGTAAAACATATAGGCACTGCATATAAAGAGCTCATTTGACTGCACGGTAAGAGACATGATGATCGTGTTGATGATGAAGATGATTAAAAAAACTACCCAAACTAATTTTATAATGCCTAAAGATTGAGTGAACAAGGCAAAATATTATGTCATAGTATGTTTGTTTTACAAGGTTGTATAATATGTTTCTTCTAACTATAGTTCCCACATACTAATTAAAGTTCTCTCAAAACAATTTGTCACTCTTTCTGAACTAATTCTCTTAAATGAACTTAAAATATGTTGCTTACATTTCTGTCATATACAAATAACTGAAGTCAAATATATAACTCTTATTGTGATTTAGTTCTCTATCTTGAATTTTAAAGAAAATTGGTCTTATTCACAAAATATGAAATAGTGCCAAGCACATGGGTAGTGCTCAATAGATTTTTTTTAATATTAAAGAGAAGAAATTAAGGTCAATTGTTAGAAGATACTCTATGCGATGAAACTACGCCTGCCCAGTGGGGCCCAACTGAAAAATTGTGAGTGCTACCTGTGTGTGTCTGTCTACTCTCCTGTCACCTGAACCTCTTGGGAGTGGGCCGAAAAGAGGCTCCAGAAAACTCGCTCTCCCAGAGGCCCATTCTAGAGCGGGAACACCAAGGAATTGCTCTATAACGTGAAAACCGGCTATAAGCAGTGCTTTGCAGAAGCCAGGTCCCCTGTTTGTGACATCAGGCTGGGAAAATCTACAAAACTATGCCTGCCCAGTGGGGCCCGACTGAAAAATTGTGAGTGCTGCCTGTGTGTATCTGTCTACTGTCCTGCCACGTGAACCTCTTGGGAGTGGGTTGAAAAGAGGCTCCAGAAGTGTTCCACTTCACTATGCAACTGTGTGCTCTTTCTAAGGAAAGAACACCATTGCAACAAGAAAAAAAAATCACACTAAGAACTGTGCTGGATCACAGAAGCAAGAATTTCTCTCCGGACTGTCTTCTCTGCTGTGTGCTTGGGCCTAAGATTTGATCCTGTGAGAGGCTTCATCCACAGAGGACTCCCCACACTTGGAGGCAAGTCGACCCATCCAGAAAGGGTGGAGCCAGAGGAGTGTGGCTGCCTACATCATTTAGCCAATGAATAACACCACAACACATAGAAAAACCCACATTACAAGTGTGACAATGGGGAAACAACGCAGGCCAGCATCAGACATAGAGAATGAAGATGACAATTCTAATGACCAGATAATGACCAACCAACTAATCAACCTCTCAGAAAAAGACTTTAGACAAGCAATATGGAAGATGCTCAAAGAACTCAAAGAAACCATGGATTGAGTTGAACAGAACACTAATAAGAACCAAGAAAATATGAAGTCAGAAATCACAAAACTCCAAAGTGAAATAACATGTCAATTAATAGGCCTGAAAAACTCAATAAACGAAGTGAATGACAAAATGGATAAGCTCTGGGACAGGATAACAGAAGCTGAGAATAGACTTGGTGCTGTGGAAGATGAGATAAATAACAATTCCATACAGCGGGAGAAATTGGAAAAAAAAACTTAAAGCAAATGAACAGACAGTGGAAAAATTAGTCAAAGAATGGGAACAGATAAAAATAGAAGTCTATGATAAGCTCAACAGAAACAACTTAAGAATCATTGGAGTCCCAGAGACCCAGGAAGAAAATTTACAGGAAGAATCAACAGTCAAGAACATCATTAAAGAGAAACTTCCAGAGCTAAAGAATATATGTGATCAAATCGTGCATGCTCGAAGAGTACCAACCAAAAGAGACCCCAGAAAAAATACCCCAAGACACATCCTAGTCACAACGACGAATCTCACAGATAGAGACAGAATTCTGAAAACAGCAAGATCAAAAAGGGAAATTATATTCAAGGGAGCATCCTTGAGATTTACAGCAGACCTGTCACCAGAAACACTCAAGGCCAGAAAGCAGTGGTGGGATATTGTGACAAGACTGAATGAAATGAATGCTTCACCTAGAATACTGTAGCCAGCAAAACTCACTTTCTGGTTTGATGGAAGAATACATGGTTTCACAGACAAACAACAGCTCAGAAACTTTACAGAGTCAAAACCAGTCTTAAGAGAAAAACTGAAAGACCTAATTTAAGACAAGACTAACTAAAAGACACACCAAATTTCAATATAAAGATGGCATTAAATCCCAAGACAATTCTTTCTCTCAATGTCAATGGACTAAATGTACCAGTTAAGAGACACACAGTGGCTAAATGGATCAAAAAACTCAATCCAACCTTCTGCTGCCTACAAGAAACGCACCTGAATAGTCAGAACAAATATAGACTCAAAATAAAAGGCTGGAGAAAAATTATCCAAGCAAACAACACCCATAAAAAATCTGGAGAGGCCACACTAATATCAGATAATGCAAACTTTATACTCAGGAAGGTAGTAAGGGACAAAGATGGACATTTTATATTAATGAAGGGGTATGTAAAACAGGAAGAAATAAGTCTCCTGAATATATATGCACCGAATGAGGGGCCAGCAAAATATTTAATACATTTGTTGACAAATCTGAAAAATAATATCAATAACAACACAATAATTGTGGGGGACCTCAACACGGCTGTGTCAACACTGGATAGGTCAACCAGACTGAAACCCAACAACAATATACTAGACCTGAGGAGAGAAATGGAAGATAGAGGCCTAGTAGATATATATCGGACACTCCATACGCAGAAACCTGGATACACATTCTTTTCCAATGTACATGGGATATTCTCCAGGATAGACTATATGCTGGCACATAAAACATACATCCATACTATCAAGAGGATAGAAATATTGCAGGCTACCTTCGTTGATCACAAGACTCTGATATTATTTGTGAATACCAAAGGGACACAGAAGAAAAACTTTGACACCTGGAAGTTAAACAGCCTCATACTGAATAACCAGTGGGTCCGAGATGAAATCAAGGAAGAAATCAAAAGGTTCCTGGAAACAAATGACAATAAAGACACAAACTATCAGAACTTATGGGACACAGCAAAAGCAGTACTGAGAAGAAAATTTATAGCTTTGAAGCACACATCAGGAAGGAAGAAGGGGCTTACCTGAGTAGATTAATGGCACAGCTAATAGAACTAGAAAGTGCTCAACAGAAAACCCAAAAAACAATCCAAAAGATCAACAAAATCAGAAGTTGGTTCTTTGAAAAAATAAACAAGATTTGATAGACCACTGGCAAACTAAGAAAGAGAGAGAGAGAGAAATTTGATAACTCGTATTAGGAATGAAAAAGGAGAGATCACTACTGATATGGCAGAGATTCAAAGGGTAATCAGAAACTACTTTGAGAAATTCTACGCCACTAAAAATGAGAACCTGGAAGAAATGGATGAATTCTTGGACTCTTATAATTTTCCATGGTTGAAGGAAGAGGATGTAGCATATCTAAACACCCTCATCACTATTGATGAAATTAAAACGGTAATCAAATGTCTGCCCAAAAACAAAAGCCCAGGCCCAGATGGATTCACTAATGAATTCTTTCAAACTTTCCAAGAGGAACTACTACCAATCCTGGCAAGACTCTTTCATAAAATTGAACAAATGGAAACACTTCCAAATATCTTTTATGAAGCCAACATCACCTTGATACCTAAACCAGACAGAGATGCTACGAAAAAAGAAAATTACAGACCAATATCGCTGATGAATGCAGATGCAAAGATCCTCAACAAAATCCTGGCAAATTGGATTCAATGCCTCATTAAAAAGATTATCTACTATTATCAAATAGGTTTCATCCCAGGAATGCAAGGATGGTTTAACATCCATTAATCTATCAACAGAATACACAACATCAATAACAAGAAAAATAAAAATCACATGATCATATCAATAGACGCAGAGAAAGCATTTGATAAGGTCCAACACCCATTCTTGATCAAAACTCTCAGCAAGATGGGAATGGAATGAACCTTTCTCTATATAGTTAAGGCCATCTACCACAAGCCAGAGGCAAATATTGTCCTCAATGGAGAAAAACTGAAAGGCTTTCCTCTAAATTCTGGCACAAGATAAGGCTGTCCTCTCTCACCACTCCTATTCAACATAGCACTGGATGTACTCGCTATAGCAATTAGGCAAGAAAAAGATATCAAGGGAATTCAGATAGGAAAGAAAGATGTCAAGCTCTCACTGTTTGCAGATGACATGATACTCTACTTAGAAAACCCTAAAGTCTCTATGAAAAAGCTTCTAGAAACAATAGACTCATTTAGCAAGGTGGCAGGCTACAAAATTAACACACAAAAATCAATGGCCTTTCTATACACCAATAGTAATAAGTAAGGAAGAAATGGACATTAAGAAAACAACCCCATTCACAATAGTGCCACACGAACTCAAATACCTTGGAATCAACTTGACTAAAAATGTGAAGAACCTATACAAAGAAAACTATAAAACTCTGCTCCAAGAAATAAGAGAGGACACGCGAAAATGGAAACGCATACCCTGCTCATGGATTGGCAGGATTAACATCATCAAAATGGAAATACTCCCCAAGGCATTATACAGATTTAATGTGATCCCTCTAAAGATACCCATGACCTTCTTCAAAGAAGTGGATCAGGCACTTTTGAATTTTATTTATAACAATAAATACCGTAGAATAGCTAAAGCAATCATTGGGAAAAAAAATATGGGAAGAATTACTTTCCCCAACTTTAAAATTTACTACAAAGCAATAGTTATCAAAACAGCATGTTATTGGAATAAGGACAGCCTTCAGATCTGTGGAATAGGCTTGAATACTCAGAAAATGTTCCCCAGACATACAATCACCTAATTTTTGATAAAGGAGCAAGAAATCCTAAATGAAGCAAAGAAAGCCTCTTTAACAAGTGATGTTGGCATAACTGGCTAGTACTTGCAAAAAATTGAACTTCGACTCCCAGCTAACATCATGTACAAAGGTAAAATCCAAATGGATCAAAGACCTCAATATCAGACCCGAAACCATAAGATATATAGAACAACACATAGGCAAAACACTCCAGGACATTGAGACTACAGGTATATTCAAAGAGTAAACTGCACTATCCAATCAAGTGAAAGCAGAGATTAACAGATGGGAATATATTAAGCTGAGAAGCTTCTGCACCTCAAAGGAAATAGCACCCAGGATACAGGATCCACCTACTGAGTGGGAGAAACTATTCACCCAATACCCATCAGATAAGGGGCTATCTCCAAAATATACAAGGCACTGACAGAAATTTATAAGAAAAAAACATCTATTCCCATCAAAAAATGGGGAGAAGAAATGGACAGACACTTTGACAAAGAAGAAATACAAATGACCAAAAGACACATGAAAAAATGCTCCACATCACTAATCATCTGGGTGATGCAAATCAAAACAAAGATGAAGTACCACCTCACACCACAGAGAATGGCACACATCACAAAGAATGAGAATAAACAGTGTTGGCAGGGATGTGGAGAGAAAGGAACTCTTATCCACTGCTGGAAGGAATGCCGTCTAGTTCAACCTTTATGGAAAGTGATATGGAGATTCCTCCAAAAACTGGAAATCGAGCTCCCATACGATCCAGCTATACTACTCCTAGGAATATACCCTAGAAACAAAAATACACTACAAAAACCCCTTCCTTACGCCTATATTCATTGCAGCACTATTTACCATAGCAAGACTCTGGAAACAACCAAGATGCCCTTCAACAGACGAATGGCTAAAGAAACTGTGGTACATATACACAATGGAATATTATGCAGCTGTCAGGAGAGATGAAGTCATTAAATTTTCCTATACATGGATGTACACGGAATCTATTATGCTGAGTGAAATAAGTCAGAAAGAGAGAGAAAAATGCAGAATGGTCTCATTCATTAATGGGTTTTAAGAAAAATGAAAGACATTCTTGTAATAATAATTTTCAGACACAAAAGAGAAAAGAGCTGGAAGTTACAGCTCACCTCAGGAAGCTCATCACAAAGAGTGATGAGTTTAGTTAGAGAAATAACTACATTTTGAACTGTCCTAATAATGAGAATGTATGAGGGAAATTGAAAGCCTGTCTAGAGTATAGGCAGGGGACAGGTGGAGAGGAGGGTGATTTGGGACATTGGTGATGGGAATCTTGCACTGGTGATGGGTGGTGTTCTTTACATGACTGAAACCCAAAGACAATCATGTATGTAAACAAGGTGTTTAAATAAAATATATTTTAAAAAAAGAAGATACTCTATGCTCACCAAAACATAAGTCATCGATACATAATTAAATGCTTCAAAAACATTTTTCTACTATGGTATAGAAACTTATAAAATATAGTTCAAGTCATAATTTCAAGAATACATTTTGACAATATTTGTCTAACTATACATAGCACGTAAAAATAAATCCAAGGCAGTTTTTCCATTATATTTTATTTACAGTTACATACTGTATGATGACTTTAGAGAATTCTTCTTGTTCTCTGCTAAGTTGCAACAAGGAAGTATGCATATTAAAAGCCAAACTAGCTTTCATAATACTGTGTTTGTAAATTGAAAAACAATGTCACAGGTCAGAGACACAGAAGTTAAATTACTCACATTGCAACTACCGACAGATTCCAATCCAGCCCCTGGTGCAATCCTAGACTGTGGAGTAGCACCCAAGATCGCCCTAAGTGTCTACTGCATACATTGAAAGCCACTGACTACCTATCTTTTTCCAGAACCAGTTAAAGTGTCTTTAACATGATTCCTAATTTTGAAACTAATAAAAACATAATTTTAATATTCTTACTTTAATATCTTTGGGTTATTTTCAACATTTATTTACAAATATATATATTCCTTGACTAGCAATATATTCTTTTTCCCCTTTGAAAATAAGAAATACATCAACGTGACAGTTTCAGAAGTTTCCACAAGGGGGCAATCGTGAATCATATACACCTTGTAGGAACATTAACATGAGTACTTCAAGATTTGGAGGAGAAAATAGAAATGAAGTTAATAACAAGAATTAATTCAAATTCTGAAAAAAGAAACCTATTCCAATATATTTAATACAATATTTATTTAAGGTCTGAATATTTTTTGTTCTTAGCATGTTCATCATTTTTCTTTTGGTTTCAGGATTAATCCCAGGACTTCATACGTAAGAAATATGTGCTCTAAAACTAAGGTATAACCCCCTATTTTATTAAAAGTAAAATGGAATTTTCAGGATATAAATGTACATGACTTAAAGAACTTACTTTGTGCATGGCCAACCACAGTTTAATCCCTAGCACAAAGTATATAGTCCCTTGAGTACCACCAATATGAACCCAGAGCACAAGACCAGGAGTAGATGCTGAGTATAGCCAAGTGGCCCAAACCACTTCCTTCTAAAATAGAATTTTTAGATGCCAAAGCGGTGGCACAAGCGGTAAGGCATCTGCTTTGCCCATGCTAGCTTAGGTTGGACAGAGGTGCGATCCCCCAGCATCCCATATAGTCCCGCAAGCCAGAGCGATTTCTGAGCGCATAGCCAGGAGTAACGCCTGTGCGTCACCGGGTGTGGCTCAAAAAACAAACAAAAAATTTAAAATGAAATTTTTAATATTATAAAAAATTTCAACCATAGGTATCATGCAAATATCTCTTAAGAAATAGTATTATCTCAAAAAATATATGTATATATTCTGCAATATTCCTATTCTGAAAGCTTTATAATTAAATGCTTTATAAAAACATATTTATAAAAATTATTAGAAATACATACCTTATCTCAAATAATTTCAATCGCTTAAGTATGAAGAAATACAGACAGGGCTCTAGAGAGACAATACAGTATGCATGAAGCCAATCCCAGTTCCATCCCTGGCATAACATAGGATCTTTTGAAGCCCAGACCCAGGAGTAAACCCTGAGCATAATTGGGTGTGGCCTCAAAGCAACAATACAAATTACAGACAAAAATTATTGAGGAAGAATTCCTGGTAATAAAATGAACTATGGAGCTTCCACTTGCATTTGCTTTTAATATTCCATTATGAGTCAGACTTTGTGGTTCAACATAAAGTTAAAATCAAGTGTAGTGCTCAAAGTATAATTCCTCAGTTCTCTTCTTATCTAGAGCCCAGTTCATGGATTGTCATTAAAAACATCCCATTTTGGGGGCCTGAGCTGTGGCTCAAGCAGTAGGGTGTTTGCCTTGCACACACTAACCTAGGACAGACTGCGGTTCCATCTCCCGGCATCCCATATGGTCTCCCAAGCTGGGAGCAATTTCTGAGCACATAGCCTGGAGTAACCCCTGAGCTTCACTGGGTGTGGCCCCAAAACAAACAAAAAATAAAAATAAATAAATAAATAAAAGTATTCCATTTTTTAGACTCGCTTACGTACTTGGCACTCTTAAGTATATATTTGCAATGTGAGTTCCAACCCTAGTAAACTAGAGCTGTGATAATTTGTAACCCGTATGAAACAGCCAACCCTGGCAGAAGATAGCAAAAGGCTAGCCTTGCACTTGTTTTCATTTAAATGTAGAATTATTAATCCTATGAGAACTGTTGCTGCTTGAGAAAATGATGCTTTAATCAATTGTTTTTCCCTCTTCTTTATAATTTCGCGTATCTTTTTTTCAAGTTCAATAGTTTTGCTCCACCAAATTCGCAGCTGCTCCTTATTGTACTGAGGAGTGGAATCAAAACAAATCAGAACTACATGCACCTGAAACATTACATCTACTAAGCTACCATTTAGCTCCTAAATCTATCCAAGACCATTTGCTTTTCATCCCTTTTCCATTTCCATTTTTATTTCATTATTTCCAATGAAAGAAGTCTTTGTCCTCTGAATCTAGGCCAAAACCTATCCTATATTCTGCCTTAGGTAACTTTCTTATTAAGGTTTTCTCTTTGAGTATATTTTCATCCCACTATACAATCAACTATTTACTCTGTTATGTGCTCTTACTAGCATACAAAGAATCAACACTTATAACTTCTAATTTTCTATGGAACAAAAACACTTTATTATTCCTACATCCTATTCTGACTTGGCCCAATTTCTCTGGAACTTTTAATAGCAAAATTATTTTTATATAGCTCTTCTTAATGTTCCACTTCCTATTCTTCCACTTACTTTTTAATTTGAGTAAAATGTTTATTCTTTAAATCCACTGTGTTCACAGAGTATTAACACTTTGAACGTTTATCACTTCTACCAACTAAAGGATTTATTATTTTCCTTATTACCAAAAATAATTTTATCACAGTTACTATTCTACTGACAAACAGCATGCAGAATATTTATTTCTCATCCTACTCAAATTACTAGCAGCATGGAGATAATAAAAATAATTCCCTCTTCCTTCTAACACCTTTTCATTCATTTGCTAAAACAATCATTACCCCCATGCTCCTTTCCTATATACACTTTGCCAGTTCTCTGGAACTGGTGTTTCTCTTGATCAATCATTCAGTGGCAGTTACTGTATGCCTTGTATACTCCAAAGTAATATATAAGTTCCAAAAACTTTCCATATTATGATGACTCATAATTTTTCACCAATTACCATGACATTTCTCTCCCTTGAATTTCAAAGAAATGTAGCCAATTACTGCCTCACATCTCCACTAAAATCTGATAGGCATTGCTATTTTAGAAAGTCCTAAAACAAATAGCTATTCACCAAAGCTTTTGATTTTTATTAGACCCTAAATGAAACACTAAGTTGCCTTTCAAAACTTATTTTTAGGGGCTGGAAAGATAGCATGGATGTAGGGCATTTGCTTTGCAGGCAGAAGGACGGTGATTTGAATCCTGACATCCCATATGGTGTCCCGAGCCTGCCAGGAGCGATTTCTGAGTGTAGAGCCATGAGAAACCCCTGAGTGCTGCTGGGTGTGACTCAAAAACAAAAACAAAACAAAACAAAAACCTCATTTTTTAATTAATTTCTCCATATCGTCATTTTAGTACATATAGATAGCCTAGATTTAGCACACATAACAGATGCCTAGCTACTTAAGTATACCAAATCTTCAATCTACTGTACATCTTATTGCCACAACTCATTGAAATCTTTGCCAAAATTACACTGACCATTTTTGGTTTTGCCACGCCTTCACATTTTTACTCTATTCCTTTATATTCACATACATATTGTAATGTTATGATTTCATTTATAATCTTCATGTCCATCAGCTAACATGTCATATTATTAATTTATGATTCTTCATTCACTGGAACACAAGATCCCTAAAAAATATAGTTTCTTGCTAGCTAGTACTCTGATACTTAGAAAACAAGCACATATTTGCTACATTATTCATGTCTGCTAAATGAATAAATACTGATTTGCCCAACAACAAAGCAATTAACTAAAATCTATTTTTGAATGAGTTTAATTTTCACATTTCAGCCTAAGTTGAATTCAAACAATTGAATATTCCACTTTTTCATTAAAACTTACAAATTGTATTAAGATACTACTTAATCATTTATTGGTTATAATTGTTTTCTTTAAAAATCACAGTTTTTGTAGAAGGGATTTTTATTGGTTCATCAAATTGCAGGGTTTAAGGCATTTTCTTTTATGCAGTTTACTTGGTCCCCTATAACTGCCAGGAATGACCCCTGAGCACGAAGTTCATAGTAAGTTTTAAGCACTGCCAGGTGTAGTCCAACTCTTATCCACCAAAGAGATAAGGTTAAAAATATGAGCATTGTGAGGTCTGAGTGTAATAGCACAGTGGGTAGGGAATTTGCCTTACATGTGGCCCACCAAGGTTCAAGCCACAGCATCCCATATAGTCAGTCCCTCGATCCAGCCAAGTGTAATTTCTGAACACAGAGCCAGAGGTCACCCCTGAGTAGTGCTGGGTGTTCCCTTTCAAAAATTAGAGCATCATTTAGATTGTTCTACTTCTGTTGCAAAGCAATAATTTGTTTTAAAACATTTATTAGATAATAACTTAGGTATAATTCAATGCATGACTTGTCATTTTCTAGACATTTCATTTTGGTAAATGTACATTTCACAATTCCATATTGTAGCATTAAATAATTAATGATGGAACTGGATGGTGAAGGATGGATGGTGAGATCTTTCTCTGCCACCCCAGGCCATGTGCTCCGCAACCCCCATTCAGCTGGCGGGTCCCAGGTTTAGGTGAACGGAGGAATCAGACTCATCCAGAGACAGGCATTAGGAAGCATCAACTTTATTCATGCCCTATTCGCCACATGTGTGTGGCCTATATCATAACCTTTCAAGTACAGCCATTCTAAATTCCAAATTTAGTAAATTAGTTTTTATATATAGTATTATGTATCAACTCATTAACTTAAAACCAGAAGAATTCTTAACCAGGTCTCAAGCCCAGCTTCTTAAACTATGAGTTACTCCTTACGATATTACACCATTGAATATGAGCATCAAGAAAATAATTGTCAACAGTAAAATATTTCTGAATTTGCTTAACCATAAATTAATTCAAAATCAACTACTTAATTGGGCTGATATATTCTGACAATGCTCACTCATGTTTATTTCTTGATCAAACAGGAGTCATGGACAAAAAATGTTAAGATCTTGTGATTGTGTGTAGCCTAAGCAGAAGGGACTCCATTTTACCATTTTGTGAACCTGAAGTCTTTATGTGGCTGGTGATTTTTCTTATATGTTTGTATTATGCTTTAATTTAAAAGTGGAAATTTTATTTCAATTTTTTGTGAAGCAAGATAGTTTTTAGAAATATGAGGGAAGAGAAAGAGGAAAGTACACGTTCAGTAGGGAACACGGCTCCCTTCAGAGAGAAAAAAGCAAGAAAAGATACATAGAGACAAGTAAGCAAAATATGTATTCAAAGGAGAATAAGACTTGAGTAGCAAGTCAAAACAAGAAAATTCTTATTTTATCTATAATTATCTGAATAAAATTCTTTCTCTTGCCATAATTTTGTTAACCTTAAAATATATCTTAACATATTTTATACTTCCTGACCTTATTGAAAGAAAAATATTTTTGTCATAAAAATGTAATATTTCAATATTGTATGATCATTCTCCTTAGGTCTACCAGATCCTTTCCCCCCAACTAATATTATAGAAATTATTTTCCTATCTTTTCTCAAGTGTCCATATCTTAGTAGTACAAATTCTCAGCTTTCTTCAGACAACTATGGAATGATGAGGACAAGGAAACTGGCATTTATTCAATGACAGATGCTGAGAGCAAATCACCTGACAACTCATCTCCACAATAAATTTGAGAAGTTAATCTCTGCTAAATTGTTAATGGCATCTAATGAGATTCTAGATGCTCAGTTACCCTTCCTGATGGCATATTTGCATTTAAATGAGTCCCTTCTGGAGAGGATTCCTAACCCAAAGGATTGGTTCTAATGCCCACAGCTGGGCACAAGGATTCTGGCTTTCAGTTTCCTATGGTCCTTTGTTGAGGGATATTATTAGGTCATTTCATCTCTAATTCCAAAATATTAGAGAGGGTTGTATACCTTAAGGTCAGGGCTCAAAGATTAGTGCTTAAAATAAGTGTGGAGTTAAAACGGAAGGAAGGAAGGAAGGAAGGAAGGAAGGAAGGAAGGAAGGAAGGAAGGAAGGAAGGAAGGAAGGAAGGAAGGAAGGAAGGAAGGAAGGAAGGAAGGAAGGAAGGAAGGAAGGAAGGAAGGAAGGAAGGAAGGAAGGAAGGAAGGAAGGAAGGAGGGAAGGAGGGAGGGAGGGAGGGAGGGAGAGGGAGAGAGGGAAGGGAAGGAGGGAGAGAGGGAAGGGAAGGAGGGAGGGGAAGGAGGGAGGGAGGAAGGAAGGAAGGAAGGGAGGAAGGAAGGAAGGAAGGAAGGAAGGAAGGAAGGAAGGAAGGAAGGAAGGAGGGAGGGAGGGAGGGAGGGAGGGAGGGAGGGAGAGAGGGAAGGGAAGGAGGGAGGGAGGGAGGGAGAGAGGGAAGGGAAGGAGGGAGGGAGGGAGGGAGGGAGGGAGGAAGGAAGGAAAGAAAAAGGAAGGAGAGAAGGAAAACAGAAGAAAGGAAGGAAAAAAGAAGAAAGGAAGGAAAAAGGAAGGAAGAAAGAGGCAAGGAGGTAAGAAGAAACTAAAAACAAAAAAAGAAATGAAAGAAGAAATAAAAAGGAAAAAAAATAAGAGCAAAAGGAAGGAAGAAGGAAAGGAAGGAAAGAAAAAATGAAGGAAGAAGGAAAGAAAAGATTCATCTCACTAATTAAATTTGTACCTGTCAAGTTTCAAGAAGCTAAATTCAAGCCCTACATATTGACATTAGGCATTTATTTTCCCTTTTTTCTATTTTGATTCGTTTTGTGGCCACACCTAGTGGCACTCAGGGGTTACTTCTGGTTTGGCATTCAGAAATCACTCATGGAAGGCTCGGGGACCATATAGGATGTAGGGACTGAACCCAGCTTCTTCATGGTTCGGTCGCATGCAAAGCAAATTTCCTACAGCTGTGTTATTTTCTGGCCCCTAATTTCCCTTTTATTTCTTCTAGTCTTGTGCTTCTCACTATGTTATAGTTTCTAAAACAGTTACTTTTTCCTTACTTTACTTATCTTTAATTATTATCTTTTCTTTAAGTCCAAAGATTCTCTTCTTCAAATAAAAAGTATATTGCTAAAAAAAAAAAGTATATTGCTAAAATACTTTGAAAGATCAAGAAGTCTAGCTTCTCAATTAAACTGACTATACTTACAATGAATCTGGTTTTACAGAATGTAAACTATACTAGCAAAGACAATAAAATGTGCTTTTAGTAAGCTGCAGGGATAGTTCAGTGGTTAGTGCACTTCACTTCTTGTGACTGACCTCCCATATAGTTCCTCCCCAAGCATTGCCAAGAATAACTCATTTCAACCTTAGCAATTGCTTACTGTAGTTCCCACCAAAAAAAATCACAACTTCTCCCCAAAAACTGTACTTTGGGATGCTTCCAAGTGGCCACATTTATTTCCTACTGCTTCTGACAAGTTAAAGGAAAATTTTCAAATATTTTTTTAACTATTGTTTTGATTCTTGTTTTGTTTAGGGACCACACCCCCTACTGCTCAGAGGCTATTCCTGGCTCAAATCTCCTAGGATTTACTGAACGTGGTGTAGGCACTTTAGTGCTTTGTTTTGGTTTGTTTTATTTGGGGGCACTCCAACATTTTGAGCCATTGTTACTGCAGACTTGTCTTAAAAAAAAAAAAATCTCCATACTATAGGTTTCCCAGAAGGCACTTCCAATAGACCCTCAGAAATACTCGGGTATGTCTCAAATTCTACTTTAGGGGCAGTCACCATAATCTCAGATATTTCAAGAACTCACATAAAGGAACTGAGAGGTCACAGGACCCCCTACACTGTTACAGAAACCAGAGTAAACTAGGAGAGTATTGTAAGAGAAGCTTCATGTAGCTCAGAGAAGAAGAGCTGATGTGAGAGGCTGGCTCCAAAAAAAGGGGAGAAGCAGAGATTGGGTTCAATACTCTCATCTCACATCTGGGGTGACTCCCGGCTAATGCTAAGCAAGTAAGTTATTATTACCAGTAAGAGGCTCTTGTGTCTGGTTACTAAAGATTAGAGGTAAGAAATGGAGGGAAAGAAAATGGTGTAACCCAGGCAAGACTTTATTAGAAAATAAAAGAATAGAGGCTAGGAAAGTCCCACAATTTAGGTGGGGGGGGGGGGTGGTCCCAAGAGAGATAATGCAACAAGGATTGATTTTTGCCACTCTGTCTACCTTTGCAACCAGGGAGGATGGTATTTTTCTTTTATTCTTTTTTTTTTTTTCTTTTGGTTTTTGGGCCACACCCTGTGGCCATCAGGAGTTACTCCTGGCCATGTGCTCAGAAATTGCCCCTGGCTTGGGGAACCATCTGGGATGCCAGGGAATCTAACCAAGGTCTGTCCTAGGTTAGTGTTTGCGAGGCAAACACCCTACAACCTGTACCACCACTCCTCCTACCCCTTTATTTGTTTCTTAAGGCTCAGGCAGGCTAATGAACATGGCTGTCACTGTGAATATTTATCAGATATGCAACATTCCATTCTCCCCATTGACAGGCAATACCTTTTTTCTCTAATTTTTATCCTGCCCTTGTTCTCCTTCGCTTCTTTCTCTCTATTTCCTTTATCGTTCTGTCACCAACCTTTGATACAAGCACTTGATACATGGAGAAATCTATATATTAGTTATGGTTTTTCTAATTTCCAAAGTGAGGCCAAGTGCAAGCTATGAATGAGAGGACCTCGCTCAAGGATTTTTGTTACTGTACACAATTTCAGCATTTCTAAGTTCAAAGACAAACATTCAACAGACAAAAATTCCAGTGAGAAAATCTGTTTTATTATGGGGAAGTTGGTTGACTCCTGTATCAAAACCATCTCCTCTGCATGGTTACAAGAAGTAGTTTATAGGAAAATTAATTAGTGATTGGTGGGCCCCAGGAGTCATACAAAATAATGCATCTAAATTAATCAAAAATATAATATAGTGGGGCCAGAGATATAGCATGAAGGTAAGGCATTTGCCTTGCATGCAGAAGGATGATGGTTCAAATCCCGACCTCCCCGAGCCTGCCAGGAATGATTCTGAACATAGAGCCAGAGTAACCCCTGAGCACTGCTGGGTGTGACCCAAAACCAAAACAACACAAAACAAAAAAATAATATAATGTTGATATTTTGAATTATATATAAAAATGCTAATAAGAAACTCTATGTACTTTTTTATTTAAAACTGTCCTGTAGGGACAGATGGCCCTATTATTGATTTTTCTTTTCTATATTTGCATTTGTAGTGGGGATTGGACCAAATTATAACTCCATTGTAACTCCAGTACTATTTACAATTAAAGAAAGTGATCAATGCAAGTTTCACTAAGATATTTTTGAAATTAAAGTTACAATATTCTCCACTCAAGTCTTATATACCCAGCTATTTCTGCCTTAGAGAAAAGAAAACAGAATCCACTGTTCTACTGTGAGATCAATTACCTAATTTTATGAAACAACATCAAAGGGATAATTTTGGCTATTTTAGATATCAAAAACATACTTTAGGCAAGGCCATGAGGCTTTATCTTTTTCTTTTTTCTTTCATTTTTTTTTTCTTTTGGTGGGGGCATGGGCTGACAACCTGAAATGCTCAGGAGTTATTCCTGGCTCTGAACTCAGGAATTATTTCTGTTGGTGCTCTGGAGGTCCTAAGGGATGACAGGGATCCAACCAGGGTCTGAAAAGTGTAAGGCTCACTCTCTGTACTATGGCTCCAATCCCAAGGGTTCAGAATTTGCACTGAATTTTGGTGAAACTTTTTTTTACATGACCTCCCCATTTTAGAAGTACTAAGCAAAAGAGTAGAAGCATTTCATTGAGCAAAGTTGCTTCCCTCTTTTTTTTTTTTTTTTTTTTTTTTTGAATTACACAATAGATCACTGGACAACATCCAAAGAGTATAAGTTGACTTATACCTAGGAAGGAGACATTCCAAAAGAAGGCAAGTTCCCACAGAAGGCAAATTTCAAGTAGCCTTTCCCTGGGAATGGTTCCTTAGTGGAGAAAGAACATGTATCAAGGCAAATTCCTGATACTTCTCCCCCTGCCCCCACCTCTTCCCTAGAACCCAAAACATCTGATCTTTTCTGCCTAAATATGAAAAACTGCTGAAGAAAGAGGAAGATAAAGAGGGAAGCATACACAGACACACAGACAGACACACACATACACACAAACACAAAAACACACAGACAGACACACAGATAGACACACACACACACAGAATTGATTATCTTTCTCTTAGTACTACTTGACATCAGTTCTTTTTTTAAAATAATATCTTTAAGCATCATGATGACAAGCATGATTGTAGTTGGATTTCAGCCATAAAAAGAACAGCCCCTTTCACCAGTGCAACATTCCCACCATCAATGCACACCATTAGAAATCAGTTGTGATGAAATCTTCTGGAGAGACTTTCTGCCTTGTGTTAACTTAGATTCTGCATCCAGATTTCCAAATGTTCTCGCTGTCTGTCACCAGAGCGATCGACCCAGGAGGTGGGGTAGGAAGTGGAGGAGAGAGGAGAGTTTAGAGGGAAAAAATCTGCCCACTCTGTGCATCACTTTTATACAACAAAATCCCTGCTCTTCCCACTTTAGTTTCCTGGAGTGCCTTCTCTGCTCGCCCTCTGTTCATTCCTTTGGGAGTTCCCCTTTCCTTACGTAGGAGAGAGTGAAAGAAAGATCCCAGTTTTCATAATTCAGTGGGTTAGCTGAGCCTGTACATGTGGGCTTGGAAGGAATTGAAGCAAGGATGCAAAAAATAAAAAAAGTGTCAGATGGCTGTCCCTTTTTGGGGAGCCTTTTCAAGTTGACCCTAAACGGCAATCCCCAAGCTCAAATTGGGTGAAAATGAACAATACTGATAAAGGAAGAGGGTGGGAACCCCGCACAGAGAAATTGGAGCTGTCCAAGCAGGGAAAGGATAGGGGAGCCCTTGCAGCAAAGATGTTAATGCAGAGAAAGACTTCAGGCTGCTTTCCCCGGGTCTACGACCTAGAGAGACTTCTCTTGGAAAAAAAAAAAAAAAAAAAGATTTATAGGAGGGGAAAAAAATCTTAATTTTTCAAGACCTTTAAGTGTAATTTGCAGGCTATCTGGCCTGCCACCGGGAGAAATTTCACTCCCCCTATGGCTGTCGCGAAATGTGGCACTCCGGTCCAGGGCGGGGGATGACTTCATGCAGAGGGAGTGCAGCGGCTGGAGCAGCTGCTGCAGCTGGCAGGTGGGGTGGGGGTCCCCCGAGCTGATATCGCACCCTGCCCAGGTCCAGACCCTATCACCCCTGAGTAGCAGCCAAGAGAACCAACGTACATTCCATCCTGAGAAGGTAAGCAGTCCCGGTGTGGGTCAGCCTCAGCCCCAGGCTGCATGCACCATGCTTTGCCCTGGCTGAGTTCCTAATGGGCTTTGCCAGGCAGAAAGAAGGGGGACTGATCACTTTGCATTCTGCCCTGGGAAATTAAAGCCACCACTCGGAAAGGCTGAGTAGCCTGGTGCTGGAGATTGGTGGAGGGGGTTCAGCAGGCAAACAAAGGAGGGGATGTGCCTCCTTTATTGTTTAGTATTGGAACCATTTCGGTGTCCAAATTAAATGCAATGCCTCTGAAGGGCTTTGCAGAAGGTTCCAAATAGAAAAATAATCCGGTACTGGTTTTTCTGTCTACGCAGTGGTGGTTATTGGGAGCTATAGGTCATAGGCTACACTTTTTAGAAGTGATTAGGTCTCCCCTCTCCTACAGAAGCCTCCTCTCTCTCTCTCTCTCTCTCTCTCTCTCTCTCTCTCTCTCTCTCTCTCTCTCTCTCTCTCTCTCTCTCTCTCTCTCTCTCTCTCTCTCTCTCTCTCTCTCTCTCTCCTCTCTTGGTCTGTGCTCATTTCTATGTCAAACGCTTACTCCGCTGAGAATCTACAGTCTCTTTGAGTCTCTATTTAGTGGAAAAACTTATGGAATTTCCTGGTGTTCATATTGGTTGAGCAGCAATCTTTTCTGTTTCTCTATTTTCTGTCAAACCTTTCATTGATTTTCCCTCATGCTGTGCCTATCAATAAGACACTTCTTGTCAGCACCCACCTCCAGTCTGCTCCATGCCTGACTTTGTCTAGGAGCAGAAAGGGCACTAGCTCTATACCAATGTGGGGTTCTGTTATTATCTGGGTCTTTGCCCCCAAATTCCTGGCATAAGAAATCTCAGTACCAGCATGGGTGTCCATAATCACTCTCTTCTCCTTGTCATTGCTGTGCCTTCCCGCAGAATCTGGTGAGGTGTGAGAGTCTGAGATACCTAGATATGTTGTTAGTTCATCTTATATCGGTGTAAATTTAACAGTAGGTGTGAGTCTATCCTGTTTTTTACTTGAAGCTATTTTTGAGTTTATCTGGTTATGAAACACCCCGCAAGATAGGATTTGGGACAAGACTGACCCTAAAAGCAAGCAGTTATTTGTCCTAGGATTTCACCAGAACCTGAAGAGAGTTAGGCTTTCTCCAAAGACAATCAGAAAGCCAATGGAGCTCCCCCAATTTAAACCTCAAGATATTGTATACCCTCAGATTAGTTCCCCTATCTAGATAGATTTCCCTCTGGCTTGTACTAAGACTTCCACACATATTTGCTGTAGAGTGTAAGTGCCAATTTCTGTTGCCACCTAGGAATGTACAATTGAATAATTTGCTGTGAGATGGTTAAGATGGCTGTGATGGGGGTCGCAAATGTGCCACTTCGCCGACAGAATAGTTGAAGTCAGCCAGATTGTGTCTGTGTGCCCATATCCTATTTAAAAGGAGACCTTTAAACTTGAAATCAGAGATCATCTGACTCCAGAGCTGGAGCATTTTATTGTGGCAAATTAGAAAGAACAGGTCAGTTAGGAAGAACACAGAATTTATAGCTTTTTAAAAAATGACCTCTGCTCACCCGTCTCTTTAAACATCGTTTCTAGACAAAAGTCTAAAAAATAGGTTAGCCTAATATTTCCTTGAAACAAATTCTCTTTCTAAAATACACTTGAGGCAGATCTAAGTTGGCTTCTTTGTCTCCACATTCTGAATAAATAGCAGAGGGAATGCAGGGAATGGGACAAGCCCACCCCCCAAGTAGCCACTACAAGAGACAAGACACTGGGTCAGGAAACCCTTGGGAGCTGATTTTATTTGGGGCTGGTTGTTATTGTCCTTGCTAATAGATTTTGAGTGCCAGTGGAGTTTGAAACAAAAGAAATGTAAGATTCCAGATTTTTTACTATGGCACATTCAAGAGGGAACAAAGAATAAGAACACCATAATGCTTTATTGAGGCACCTTTGTTTTCTCATCTTAACATTTCCAGCTAAATAAATATTATGAGCAGTAAATGGTAAAACACAAAATATAATTATTAATTAGAAAAGAAATTAACCCTAAATGCATGAAAGAGAGATTTGTGAATTTGATCTTAAGCACAATAAAATATCTAAAATCTGGAGATGCTTTTCTATGGAAGAGTAGTGCACACAAATATCTTAATAATGATTAAAATTCAAAAAGATTTCTTATGTGGTTTTCTGGAGAACTTAATTTTTTGCTTAAAAAAACAAAAAAGAAGATCAGAGTTGGAGCTGCCTAAACTAACATTCATAGATGCTAGAGATTTTACAGAAGAAGTGAGTCCACTAAATTATATATGACTTTGAGAAGCTTATTTGTGTCTTTTTATTAGTTGAAAGAAATCAAATTGGAAACACTAAGTTTTTATTTGAGGGCAGCTAAGGAAAAAATCAAGAAATATAGGCTGAAAATTTCAGAATTTTTTGTTACACTTAAATACTAGCTGGGAGAAAGTTTCTGGATTATAGAGCCTTGAGGAAAAAATATAGGTGTATTTCATGACTAAGGTTGATTTATAATTTTATTTTCCCTTTCCTTTTAGTGCTTCTTAGGCAAAGGAAAACGTAATTGCCTGGTGTTCAAGAGTAGAGTAGGAATGAAAAGTAGAGTGAAATGCATCATTAGATGCTAGATGAGATCCAGATAAGCACTTCGTAAGTCTGACCACATAGGCTTGAATTTTATCTATGATTTTCACTCACATAAAAAAATCTTTTATTTTATAGACTATCATTAGAGATACCAGACATTTAGAAAGCACAAACTTATGCCAAAACTGCCCACTCAGAACACAAGACACTTTCTATTGCCGTGTTGATGCTATTAACTACAATTTAAACTCGCCTTATCCCGACTTTCAAAAACAACAACAAAAAAAAAACAATAAGAATCCTAGAAATATTAAGACCAAAGAAAGCAATGTCATTTATATTTAATTAGAATAAAAAAGTGCTGCTTTAATTGACAAGTTTCTAACATTTCTCCCAGTTCATTATGCTCTCCTAAAAGTTTCTTCTTTCTTTTTAAATTAGATAATGATATTAAAGAAGTATTGATAAAATACTATATACTTCTGCCCCTTTTTATTTTTGTTTTTTTGGTCACACCTGGCAGTCCTCAGGGGTTACTCCTGGCTTTCTGCTCAGAAATCACTCCTGGCAGGCTCGGGGGACCATAGGAGATGCCGAGATTCGAACCACCATCTTTCTGCATGCAAGGCAAACTTATTTCCTCCATGCTATCTCTCCGGCCCCCTTCTGCACTTTTTCTTCTAGTGTCTTGCTACTCCCCTTCAAGTACTCTACACCCAGTCTAAAACAAGTGGCATTTTTTTTCCAGTGTGTGCCCACGGTGTTAGGTCTATTTGTCTTCACGTGTTCTTTATGCTTTGCCTATACAGGTTGCAATCTTGTTCTGAGACTTAATTTTTTGTTTCTTTTTTGGATCACACCCAGTGACACTCAGAAGTTACGCCTGGCTCTGCGCTCAGAAATTGCCCCTGGCTAGGGGGACCATACTCGATGCTAGGGGATCGGACTTTGTCCTAGGTTAGCGTGTGCAAGGCAAATGCCCTACTGCTCACGCCACAGCTTCGACCTCTAGACTTAATTTTCCATGAAGACTTGTCCATAACTTATAACTGCCTTCCTTTATTCTCCGTTTCTCTCTTGTCAGTCATCATCTCTTATTTTGTGTCAAGAAGCTTTGACCTAAAGTAGACCTGAACAGCAGTGTCTGGTGACTAACAACTCTTTATTACCTTAAAAGTATAGTCATAGGCTAGTGTATATCTTAGTAAATGTACAGTAGATATTCAGTTATTCCATTTTAATAAAAAATAATCATTATTATTATTTTGGGGAGAGTTGGGGGCCACACCTAGTGGTACTCAAGTGTTACTCCTGGCTCTGCACTCAGAAATTGCTCCTGGTAGGCTTGGGGACCTTATGGGATGCCTGCAATTGAACTCAGGTTCTTCCCAGTTCGGCCATGTGCAAAGCAAACACCCTACCACTGTGCTCTCACTCCAACCCCTATTATTTGTTTATAAATTCCACCACAGAAAACATATAAATTATAATTAATATAAATTTATATTAAAATATAAATGAGGTATGTGTTGATTTCTTAAAGCATATTACATAAGATAACACCAAATTTTAACTTATCTTAATTTCTAAAGCTGTGTAATTGCCTCCTCTCCGTCCCTTGTGAAAATCACACTTTATTTTACAAAAATTAATAACATACTTTACATCCATATTTGAGATCATATTATCTTCTTTAATTTATCTTCAAAATGTAATTTTCTTTCTTTTTTTTTTTTTTTTTTCTTTTTGGGTCACACCTGGTGACACTCAGAGGTTACTCCTGGCTATGCACTCAGAGATTGCTCCTGGCTTGGAACATTTGGGATACTGGGGGATCGAACCCTGGTCCATCCTAGATTAGAGCATAAAAGGCAAATGCCCTACAGCTTGCATTACCTCTCTGGCCCTGTCTTTTTTTTTTTTTTTAATTGATAAGGGTTTGGGCCACACCACACTATGCTCAGCTGTTATTCTTGTCTTTATGCTCAGGCATCACACCCGGTGGGCTTGAGGACTATATAAAGTATTCAAGATCGAACCAGGTCAGCCCCTTGCAAATCAAGCACTCTACCCACTATAATTTAAATTTTCATAAGATTTTTATAGATTTACTTTTGTTGTTTGTTTTTTGAGGTCACATACAACTATACTCAGGCCGGAGAGATAAGATGGAGGTAGGGAGTTTGCCTTACACGCAGAAGGACAGTGGTTCGAATCCCGGCATCCTATATGGTCCCCTGTGTCTGCCAGGAGCGATTTCTGAGTTGTAGAGCCAGGAGTAACCCCTGATTAACCTCTGAGCACTGCCGGCTGTGAAACAAACAAAAAAAACAAAACAAAACAAAGAAACCAACCATGTTCAGGAGCTACTCCATGCTCTGTGCTCACAGTAATCAGGAGTATTATGGTGCTGGAACGCAAAGTGAGGTTTCACTATTTTATTTATATACTTACATCATTACTCCTAAGCTTCACATCTTAGTAAATGTTGCTTGTCTCAAATGTTATTTTGCCTGAGTTCATGCAGTGAGGAAAAGAGCTAGGACTTTAAGTCGCAATATATTTGTCTAAGAAACTTGTTTATCCAATTGGACCACTGTCTTCTAATCTATTCTGAATCATCATAGCCATATTACTTAATTGAGAGTTGAATGGGCCATGAAAAATTACTTTTGCTTTTTTATGCTGACCAGCTTAGTTTTATATTTTGTTTATAGTCTACCTGTTTAATCCAAAGCATGTGATCCAGCCCACTGACTATTTCTACAGCCCTAAAACTTGATAAGAACTGATTTATTATTAACCAGGTATATGTTTCTATCTATTCTTGCCTACCTAAGTTTGGGTTTTGGTTTGTTTTCAAATAGTAACTAGTTTTTTTTTTAATATTCTTATGTAATAAAATAGTGAAAGCACATTCAAATAAGTGAATTTTTTTAGTCAACAGATTTTTATGCTCTTAAATACTGAATGTTTCACATGATAAAGCATAGTAAATATAGCAAACCAAACACCTAAAGGCTCTGTACTTGCTTTCAATGTGCTTGAATTCTATCAAATATGGATTAAGCAGGGAAAGGTAGCTTGTATATGCCAGGACTTGTTTCAAGGCTCTGCTAGGCAATTTCAGCTATGGTAGAGAATTTCAACATTCAACTATATGCTAATTTTACATGGAGTGGGTGGAAACTGGAAGTCAGCAATGTCACCTAAATGGCAAAGATTATTTCTACATTACCATACTGCTCCTTGAAATATAACAATGAAGGAATACACTATAAACCATAAGGTCAAATCTATCAGAGTAAGTGAAAATTGGTTTGTGATTAGTCTTTCAGTTGCATCTCAATTATTCTGTCTTTATATCCCTTTCAGCAATTCAATAAAGATTTTTGCAACCAGTTCTACATGTCCATACACACATCCATACAGAAACATTTGAACACAATTGCAAACATTTAAGGACATTCTAAATAGCTTTTTAGTAAATGGTTTGTGGACTCTGGGTTTATTTTGACAGTGTAGTGTTCTTTATTAATTCAGGCATTTCTGGTACGTTAAATGAGGTTCTATTTCTATTGTTCTTTCTGATTTAGGCCTTGAAATGAGAGCTGTTCTGTAGCACTGGAAAAAAGGAGCTGAGATGAGTAAGAAGCCAAATGTTAGAGAGAATAAAGATTCAATGACCCCTCACTCATGGGAAAGGAATTCTAGAATGAGCGCTGAATTGTACATTCCAAGAAATTTATTTAGGACATTCCAGTTAAAATTATATTTATAAAAAAGACAGAATTCTCAGATTTAGAGTAGGGTACTGCCAGATACACTGAACATTAAACCAGGAGTTGAGTGGTGTCCTTTGACATATATCATTTTGGAGTTTGGTTGTTTTTGTTTTCGTTTTGTTTTGGATAAACAGGTGATATATCCACCTTAGTGTTACCATTTCTTTCTAGTAATGCTGTCTGCAGTAATTATTTGCTTTTGTTAAGTTGAGAAAAGAATAGCAAATTAAAAAATACATATGATATATATATGATATATAATGATATATATCATTCCTTGGCTCTAATACAGTTGCCAGCAAACAATATTTTATAGTTTGTAGTTGAATATTGAGAAGACAGCAATGGTTGGCTTCCTGCTGGTGCTTGAAATCAAATGGTGTGACAATGACATTAATTTCATAAAACAGTTTAGGGATGATGGAGATAGCAAGTGACATAAATTGTATCATTAGGCCTCAACTTTGATCCATGGCATTACATGACAGCCCTATGGCTCTATTTGTATTACTTTGGCCTGAGCACCCTGGGTGTTTCTAGTGGCCTCACAGTTATGTATTAGATTTCTGGTCCAAATACTGTACCCTTGACTCAGTTGGATAAAT